>NC_056728.1:727009527-727105265 GCF_019279795.1 Protopterus annectens | reverse complement strand
ATATATTTTTGAAACGGACAAATGTCCATGATTAATGAAATGTTCACATACCATTATTTAGTGGGTGTTGTTATATGGAATTATAGGGTTGGCGGAGATAGAAAGTGATGACACATTCATATGTTACACATTGATTTACATTTATAATAGGTACACAATTAAGTTGAGGCTGATGTTTCAAAATAAATTTTATTTGACTGTCAAGCTACACCTGTTACAAATACATCACTATCCTACTTATTTTGAATCTGATCAGATACATCATCCTGCTACACTTTGATGACAGGACAGGGGACAACTATGGCTGTTTAGTCTGTCAGATAATCATTCATTCTATCTGCAAATTGTTTACTGTGATCACCATATACAGCATTTGGCTAGACATTCCAGATTCTGACACACTGAAATCAGTTTGGTATATTAAGTTGTACTTCCCACATGCATTTAGTTCTGTAGAAACACACTGGGGCTAATATATTCCGGGGTTATTACTACTTTATTTATTCATACATGACCCTTTCTGTCAGTCTCACACTTCCTGCAAATTCACAGTTCAGGTTGCTACTTCTAGGCTTTGTTCACATGTTAGACTAGTGGTGATTCAAACACTTTCCAACAGCCTCACTTCTGTCATGATTCAGCATTTCAACAGGGATATATCTCACATGTGACTACCTCAGATTCTGAAGCTGTACTCTTGAGACTACTGCAGGTTACACTATATTTAATTAATGGTGGGACATCTGTATGACAGCACTGTTTAATTCTATCAATTATATTTCCAGTTACACTTGCATACTGATGAACTTGTTGCAGCCATACCTGCAGACTTTCAAATCTTGCTTGCACATTATATTACTTTTAATCAACACACTGCAGTGTTCTGATACATGCTACAGTATAATATTTATTTACAAGTACTGGGTGGGGTTACTAACCTGCACGGTGGCGCATCCGCACCAGCCTACGGGCATGCATCTCGCGATTCAGAGCGGACACCTGCAGCTGTAATACAAAAGAAGTAATATTGGACTACACATCTCCATGGTATCAGCTAGTTGAAATCCTTACATACATAAGTAAAATGTAACTTACTCAGTAGTGGGGCGTTGGGCATATCCTGGGCCTCCTGGATCCATTCAGACAACTGGTCTTGCTTGCGTCGTTTCAAGTCCGCATGGTGGTGACGGACCTGCTCACCAGTGCGTGGAATGCCAGTAGCACTGGTCAGATCACGAGCCAACTGGTCCCATGCCTCTGCCCTATATGCTCCCCATGAGACCTGGCCCTGCATGAGTTGGGCCTCGTGATGGTGGACAAGGAGCCAGACCATGTATCTGGACTCCTCAACGCCCCAACGCTGTGCTCGAAAGCAACGTCCCTCACCTACTCCACTCATTCTGACTGCAGCTCTGATCTACAATCGTTTCTGCTGTGTATTCCCGCCTATGGGGCTTATATATGCCGATTTTCCGCACATTTCTCTGATTGGCCGTTTTGGAATTGTATCTACTTCACTGAAAATGCTTTATCATGCTCCATTCTGGATTTTATCCCATATATATGCTATTTCTGCATTTCTAGGTATTGCTGTCATGGCTTAGTGGTTTAGTACCTTGACTCTAGTGCATGGTATCCTGGGTTCGAATCTGGCAACTGATTTTGATTTTCCTGACAGAAATAAGTTGAGACCTGTCAATCAAACATGCCAAAAGCACTTTTAAGCACTTAAAACCAGGTCTGCTTTCGTTCGGAGCTAACGCATGCGACTGGCAGTTAGCTTGTGGGAGCGCCGCGCAAACGGTGTGCACTGGGATAAACCTTAATTGGCTAGTGACACACATGTTCAGCTAAGCACAGCTAGTTGCAAACAGTTTCACTCTGTTAAACCGATGCCTAGCAACAGGCACGCAGTTTACAGCTTTTTAAACACTACTCAGCTACGGGCACTCCGTCTCACAGCAGCTTACCTATCAGTACATTTCTGACTATTTTGTTATTGTGTTACTTCAGAATATATGCTCCATTTCATTCCATTTTACAAAAGGGAATACATTTACATGTGTACAATACTGTCAGGGGGCTTTTTAGTGCTTATTTACAAAAAAAAAGGTTGTTGTGGGGGCTCGAACCCTGCCTGTCTACTCTTAGGCGGCAACTCTACCGCTAAGCTATTACTTCCTGACTCACTTTGGATATTTACTTCTTATACCCTTTTCCACTGGTTCCTAACTGTCATTGCGCTAGTAGCACACCCTACACGGGCGCACACAGTAGCAAACATTTACGGGTTTTAAAAAAAAGGTTTTAATTTAATTTTATTACATCTCTTCACTTTATACAGTGATGGTCTATCGGGGCATGTGTTGTGTAGTGTGTTTATGCACATTTCCATGGCCTCTCTCGTGGCTGTTTACTTTCAGCCATTCTAGTCTTCCGGGGGCGTGTCCGCTTGCAGGGCTTAGCCTACAGACACGCTTCTACTCTCTTACACGGACCGTGTAAGAGTTACTAGTGTGATTCAGCATGCCTTATGCACCTCATGCATATGCATGACATGCTGACATCACACAGTTTCACTGCAGCCTCCGTGTAAGAGTTATAACTCTTACACGGAGGCTTCCTGAATCTGGCCCACTTGTTTGTTATGTAACACACAGATTACAGGGAATGATAATTTTGTTCTATCATAAAACCTTCAGTGTACAGAAAAAGGCATCATTTTAAAAAACAAGAAGGTAGAAAAAAGAGGCAAGGGACAGATGAAAAGGAAGAAATCAAAATTGAATGTGGAGGCAGTGAAGAACATTACAATAAGAAAAAAGATGCGAAAGACAGATATTAACAACATGGTTCAAATCCAGCTGGATGAGAATCATATGCTTGCAAATGTAATACACAATAAAAACAGTGGGGTTAATAAAACTAATGGTGATGAAGATCATTCCTTTGTAACAACTGATAGAGCAGATATCACTGAATTAGAAGGTGAAGATCCTTCTGATCTGGTCAGAAAAGGTATTCTTGTAGTTGAAGATTCAGTTATTAGAGGAACTGATACATTTGCAGAGAAGATAACGAACATTGAATAGTGTTGTGCTTGTCAAAAAAGAGGATGTGAATCAGGCCTTACAACACTTTAATGTAAGGAAGTACAGATCTGTTTTTATTTGTGCTGGTACAAATGATCTTATCTGAAAGGACTCTCTGACTTTTAGTAAGGAACTTATAGCTCTCTTAGATAGCATAGCTTGTACACATGTTAGGACATATTTTTCACAAATCACATATAGAAAGAAGAGTCAGGTCACTGTGAATGAAAAGATTTTTTGGATAAATACCTACATGAAAAAATTGCACCATTTTATAAAAATGTTAATGTATAGAACATCTGAGCCTAATTTTAGGCACACATGTTCAGAGAAGATGGCGTGCATTTGTCAAAATCAGGAAAGAGAAATTTTGCAGCAGACATTTTGTTAATATTTGACAAACACAAGGCAGGACTTTTGCCAGGTCAGAAATTTAACAGTTCACAGATAGCAACATTTGATGCATGTGTAGGTTTATATTACTACATTGAAACATCACTTCAGCAAACAAAAGCTGTTCATTGAATTCTTCTCATGTGGGGGCTGCACCCCCCTGCTAATTATATATACCAACTCCAAGATCACACTACACTGGGGAAAGGGCAAATTTCTCGATTCCCTACTGTACCGCGATCTCAGTATGAATAGTTTGAACAGCATGTTTGATGTAAGGGCACTGAAAATGCCATTTGCTGAACTGATTTTTTGCTGAACTGATGGGGACCCCTTCTCTGATGGTTGTTAATGCTAGGAGCATTAATAATAACATTTTTTTATTGGAAAATTTGCTACATTCCCACAAGATTGATGCTGTTATTGTTTGTGAATAATGGTTAAACAATAATGACTGGAAACTAGTTCTGTCAGGGTATAAATGTTTTTATTGCAGCAGACATTCTAATGAAAAATCAGGTGGAGGTGTTATGATAGGGATTAAAGATAGTTATGAGACCTGTGATTATTACATGTTCAGTGATAACACCAACACTATAGACTGTGTAACTGTGACAATAAAGACAACCCTGGAACATATAACAATTGTTGGAGTGTATAGACCACCAAAGTCAAGTGCTGATGACTTAGAGAAATTCATACATTTCTTGCATGAAACACAGGAGGGATGGAATAATAATAGTGGCTGAATACTTAAAATTTACCAGAACAGACTGGAATAATATTGATTTAGCAACATTAGTAAGGAAATTATTCACAGTGTATATTCAGGAAAAACAATTGTTTCAGACTGTAAAAAAAAAAAAAAACTACCAGGGAAAGGAACATACCACACATTGTTTGTGTTCTTAAAGAAATTACTGTTACTTCATGTCAAGGTTTACCATTTTTGATGTGCCGTGGTCAAGGGGTTATAAAGGTTAACTTGTTACTAGATAATTCTGCCAAACTGAAATCTAAACCAATGCACAGAAGGTTAATTACAGATTATATGGAAGCAAAACAGTCACTATGTAAAACTAATTGGAGTGATGCTTTCAGTGGAAAAACTGCAGAAGAAATGTGGAGAGTTTTGAAACAGAATTTGTTTGAGTGTAAAAAAATAAAAAAAAATGTTTCACATCAGGATCTAGGCATACAGCATCAGTGGGGATATCTTTCCATAAGAACAAGATACCTCACTGAGGCGAGAGACAAAAAATATAAGAAATGGAAAAGAGGTTGACCTGCAACTTTGAAAACTAAAATAAACAAGCTGGCCAAAACAGATGAAGCATAGTGTGAGACAAGATCAAGAAAAAATGAAGAATATTTAAGATATTAAGCATAATAAGAAACCTTTTTTATAGATACATAAGATGAGTAATGAATAAAGACATACAAAACTGATAAACTGTGTGTAGATTCTAAAATTTATTCTCAGACACAACAGAATATGAATGTATTTGCAAAATCTTATGCAAGATAGTTTGGCTTCACAAAGGGGGTGATAAGTTGTTCTAGTAGCATTCAGGTAACCTCAGATACTGGAATTAAATTAGATTATACCGAAAAAAAAAAAAACATGCAAACTGGATCCAAATTAAAAAAAAAAAACACTGGGAAGACATGAAATTAGCAAAAACGTATAGTACCATTATATCTATTATTTACTATGTCATATAAATATGGGGAAATTACTCAAGATTGGAGACATGGGCTTATTAAACCTGTCTTTAAGGGAAAGGGGAGTAGGACAAACATGGAGTCATATAGACCCTTAAGTCTACTTTCATGCTGTGGAAAATAATGGAGAAGGTAATATTGGATAAGTTGTTGTCAGAACTGGATAGGTTGGTGCTTGAAACCATATATCAGCATGCATATGTTGAAAATAGATCTATTATCACCTGTAACATGATGTCCTATAACAATATAATAACAGCTATAAATGAAAAATTGTGCTGTAATGTGTTTTATATAGATTTAACTTCAGCATTTGACAGGGTCATACACAAAACACTGAGCAATAAATTAGAACAACTAGGTATTGATTTACTTTTGATATGATGGATAGCTGCATGGCTTATAAATAAGACATGGCAAGTAACATATAGCAGTTAGTCAGGTGAAATTCTTGGTTACAGTCAGAGTGTCCAACAGGGATCTTGTTCTAAGCCCTTACTTATTTAGACTATATCTTTCAGACCTATATTTTTCATCTGAGGTGTTTTACAGTCTGTATGCAGATGACCTGAAATTGGGTAAACTGACTACATTGTTACAGATAGGGCATGTCTGCAAAAGAATTTGACTAAATTGACCATTTGGGCACAAGAGAATAATATGCTGATAGATACATCAAAAACTAAGCATATGAGATTTGGGAGACATAAACTGAAAGGTGAATATTTAATACAGCACATGGTAACTGAAACTGTAGATTCATTTAACGACCTGGGTATATGGGTAGATCTAGCTATGAGTTTTTCTAATCATATAAACCAATTGGTTAATGATAGTTATAGGACTACAGGTTGTAAAAAAAGAATTATAAAGTCTAGGAAATCAGAAATGATGAAGTCATTGTTTGTTAGTTACATTAGACCCAAACTTGTAAATGGAATAACAATATGGAAACCTTATAAGAAAATAAGCATGAGTAAACTGGAAAGAGTACAGAGGAAATATATAAAGGGCATCCATAGATGTGAAAAGTTAAGTTATTACGAAAGACTAAAATATCTGACCTTGTACATTGTCTCTTATAGATATCTAAGAGGTGATCATATTCAAGTATATAGGGTATTTAGAGATAACTACCTCTAGGAATGTTTGGAGTTAACAAAACATACTAGAGAATCATCAGATAACCTATGTAGAAGATTCTATAGGAGTGAGAAGTGTCCTAATTGGTTCTCTGACAGAGTAGCTGATGCTTGGAACAGACTACCAAATTATATTAAAGCAAGTACTTGTTTTGATATTTTAATAACAGCCTGGACACTTATTATGGGAACAGCTACTTTGCTACATTGGCAGACTGGAAGGGCATTAATGCTTGTGCTTGAAATATTTGAATGTATGTATGGAACAGAATTTTCAACACTGCACAGAAGTACTTCTGTAAGTGAATCTTCAGCAAATTTTGCATGGGGGCTGCACTTATTTTAAAGGAAAACTACACCCTAAACACAACAAGTCCTCTTCCCAGAGTATATCTTTCCTACCGGAAATTGATCCATACAAGGTTATCAAATGCCCCAATTTGATGAGGATGTGCTGATTTAAAAGACAAATTGTCATGATGTCCCACCCTTCCAGTCTGCATACTCCTATTTCAGAGTCCAATTCTGCACTGGCCAATCCACCCCCAAGCTGTGTTTGATAGCTAGAAGACAGCTGTTCTGCCCAGCTACACACAAGCCAAGTTTTTTTTTACCTCAGTTTGGATCCTCCTCTTCCTCTTTACTTTTTAACTTTTTTTTTGAGAAGATAGCAGGGAGAGCTATAAAGTAAAAAAAAAAAAACATTTGCACCCTGCTCCTGTTGAATGCAGCAATGAGACAGTGACTATAGAGTTGGGGTTTGGAAGCTGGTATAATAGTTAAGGTGCTTTTCTTACAGGCACAAGATACAGGGTTTTATTCTTACCTTTTGCCATTGTTTGGATATTGGATAGGTGTGTAATAGTCTCCAGGCTTATTAGCTGGGAGTTGGCATAATGGTTAGGTGTTTACTTTGCAAACATAAGGTACAAGGTTTGATTCTTAACTTTGAAGAAAAAGGGCAACCAGACTAGTACTTAACTATGAACCTATTAATGCATGTCTGTTAGATGAGCAAACAAGAAAACCTGCCAGGCCACTTATGAGGACTGATCTACTGCTCATCAACTTACAGCTTGTCAAGGAACAAACCTACTGATTAAAAGTCAGTAATGTCATATTTCCCAATCACTGTTTACCACAAGAAATCACTGCTGATGCAGGTTACATGTGTGCAGTGCCAGGCATTCCTTTCTTTTCAGGGATTTCTCCCTTTATTGAGTTTGCATGACCATGGAGTTGGAACATGTAAGTTCATGGGGTGTGGGGAGTTTGCCCTCACATGAGGGTGTAGGGGTGCTTACCCTCCCCTGCAAAACTGCTTGCATTTATTTTTTCATGAACTGCTTCTTGAGCAGCTCTGCTTGGCAAGTAGATTCCTCAGTGACTAGTAATTTGATGAATCATGTTGGAAGCTGTGCGGGAGAGTGAGGCTAGTGAGACTGTACTGGAACCTGGGACAGGCCAGAGAAATGCACAAGGAGGCATTCAAGGACAGGACAGACCACTGAACTGGGCATAAAAAGACTGAGTGCAGCTGCGGTCTCTTTTCCTGACTGTTACTCTCTTTCTCTCAGCTGCATGTTAACAGAGGGTGAATAAGGTGGTTTGTTTTGTGGTATTACCAGAAACATTTAGAAAGCTAGGTTCCTCCAACTTCCTAAGTCATTTCCAAGATAGACGTGTGTGTGTGTCTGTGTGTGTGTGTGTGTGTGTGTGTGTGTGTGTGTGTGTGTGTGTGTGTGTGTGTGTGTGTGTGTGTGTCTGTGTATGTGTCTGTGTGTGTGTCTGTGTGTATGTGTACATGTTCATGTGTAGGCACTGAAGTGTGTGTTTGTGTGTGTGTGTGTGTGTGTGTGTGTGTGTGTGTGTGTGTGTGTGTGTGTGTGTGTGTGTGTGTGTGTGTGTGTGTCTATTTATGAGTGGGCATGTCTGTGTGTGTGTGTGTGTGTGTGTGTGTGTGTGTGTGTGTGTGTGTGTGTGTGTGTATACATTTGTGTGCAAGCATGTAAGTGTGCGTGTGTGCGCGCGTATGTGTGTGTGTTTGTTGGATCACCTATTATTTATGACCATTTATAAAATGTCTTTGGGTACCTGCTTTCTTCTTAGGTTTGTATCATTTGTCCATCTTCAGCAAATAAAATCCTTGTTGCTGTTTACAACAGCTAGAAGTACTGTATCATACTACAAGTAGAGAATGGTTTCTATAGCCTTCCTGAGGAAGTAATGAGGGAACAGAGTGAGAAAATTCAGTGATAAATGGAAGACAAACGCAATGTAAAGAATACATACTGATGCAGACAACTTTTAAATGGACTAAAGTACACAAAACATTACACGTTGCTAGTTCTGTAGGATCTGCACTGCATTTTGTAGTAAACAGGTGGATAGGTAGGCTAGGAGGACTGAGAGCTTCTTACTTAGCGAGTTCTGTTCTCTGTATTTACTCTCAAGCAACAAACAAAGATTATATATGAAGTCACTTTTTGCACCTGCATCTATCACAGCTTAAATAAAAACACAAATCCAGTTTCAAATTACACCTGTCATTCTTCACAGGAAAGAGATAGGGAACTAATTTCTTTAACAAATGTCAGTGGATGGAAGCTTAGGCCTTCCAAGAAAGTAATACTTCTAATATTTGCTGAATATTTCCCTAAACATTAAATGACTGTCATATAAGTTGTATCTGTTCTTAACCAATGTTGTCTGATTTGTTAAAAATATCTAAACTGCAGATGTTTTTGTATTATTTTTGAAGCCTGTAAAATTATTGTTAACATGTTTTTGTAATACTTTGGAGCTTTTCTCTCCAGGCCTCCACTGGAAAATGGCACCTCCCCAGTCCAACTTTCCTGGTAATGAAATGTCAATAACTAAATAAAATAATATGGTTAGGCAAGATTTAGGAATTGAGAAATACTTGTGACACACATACACCATTTAAATAAATAATGCTTTTATTTAAGTAGGTTTTAGAAGGTGTGGAATCAGTTGAATTTAAGAAGTGACATGCAGTTGCCTCCTTTGAAGCTATACTACTGATTTTACAGTATGTAGAGTTTCTTTCTTATCTGATGTTACAGTCTTTGCTTTCTTGACTTATTTACATTTATTGATAAGTATGAAAAATTTACAACACATAATCTACATTGATACCCGACTCATTTTCAATAGCAAGTACCTATTTCTGTTTTGTAACTCGTGATGAAGTGCTTGTATATTTCTCTGGCTCAAGATATCAAAATAACAACACTCTATCTTCAGCCCTCTTTATTGATCTGTCAAAAGCCTTTGACATGGTTAACCACCACCTCCTCATAAACATACTTAAAAACCTGTCATTGGATGCACTTGCTATATAGTGGCTCCAATCCTATTTAAATAGCAGGCAACATGCAGTACTATGGGAAAATAACTTGTCTTCCCACCTCCCAGTTTCCCTTGGAGTCCCACAAGGCTCCATATTGGGCCCTCTCCTCTTCTCTATCTTTACAAATGACCTTCAGTATGTTATTCCTCAAGCTACCTGTATCCAATATGCAGATGATTCCACACTTATATGTTCAGCCACTTCCCCATCTGAACTTCAGTCCCTAACCCAAAACACCTTTAGCATAGTTGAAAAATGGCTCCTACACCAATGTGTAATCTTGAACCCAAAAAAAAAAACAAAAATGCTACTATTCACCCCTACCCGAAGGGCCTCCCCCCTGAACTTTACTGTAACATCTAGCAACGGAACTATCATATCTCCTAATCCCACAACTAAACTACTTGGGGTACTAATTAATAATAACCTCACATTTCAGCCTCATATTAATAACACAATAAAAACCGTGAACAAAAAATTAAGTTCCCTCTACAGGATCAAACCCTTTCTGACTCCACTAGCCAGGACCACTATTGCCCATACCCACCTTATCTCAACCCTACTATATGCCTCTCCTATCTATACCAAACCGTGTAAAAGCAATCTGAACAAGCTGACTACCTCCTACAACAATATTGCCAGGTTTGCAACTGGGTCAACCTATAGAACCCATCATTGTAGCAATCTTAATCAACTAGGCTGGTTAGAATTGCCAAATCTAATACTACTGAACCAACTGATAGTAGCCCATAAGATCCTGTATCAACCTACAAATACACCAATACTCACTAACCTAATTACTCCCTATAATAATATCAAAGCCGTGTGCTCATTGAACAAACTATTGGTACAAACAGCTAAAACCAATAATTTGGCCAGTGACTCATTGTTCTCTAATACAGTGGGTAAAACCTGGAACACCCTCCCTATTCACCTAACCTCCCTATCCTCAACTAATCTATTTAAAATCAAACTAAAAGCCTACCTTAAATCACACTGGTTATGCCCCTGTGTTAACCCAGACTAACTGCTTAACCTGTCCCTAGACACTAATCTTCTTACCTGTATAAGCTTGTTTCTTTTCAGTTGACAATAATGTGTATGTTATTCTACAGTTGAACAGTGTCCTTGTACAAACTTTGTATGAATATCCTCACCTGTTACAGACTAGGATTCTTGTGTGGCTTTTTTGTGTGACTTTATAGTTTAATAGTGTCGTTGTACATATTTTGTATTAATATCTATAGCTTCTGTGCACTAGCTTTTTTCTTGTTAATAAGCTAAATCCAATGATATGAAATGATTGCCAATATTATGTAATGTACCAAATTCTTTGTAAATATTCATCTGTATGTGGAGCTTTTCTCCCCGGGCCTCCACTGAAAATGGACATATATCCAGCTGGACGAGCCCAGTCAACAAATGTAAAATAAAATAAATAAAAAATAAGTCTGTGATAGTAGGACTCCTACAGTACTCATATCCACAGTGGTTTCCACAGTTTATAAGGTAATGAAAGAAGACATATGAGCCTAAAACAAAACAAAACAAAAAAATCTCAGTGCATAATTTCATTTCTGAAGACAACACGTTTTGTATAATCTGTCAGGAAAATGCTACATTGTGAGAGTAGAGATAGACCCATACAAGGAAAATATATATTTTTTAGCAAATACTGTGTACTCTTTATCATTTTATATCTATGGAACTCAGGATTAGACACCACAGATTCCAACAGTAGAGAATTCAAATAGTTTACACTTGCATTCCAAATTGCAACTGCTGTCAGGTACACAAGGCCAAGAGCAAACCAAGGTTCCATCAGTAGCCTGACAATTTTGACAACCAACGAAGTGTATTGAGAAGCCTGGTTTGTCAATAATTGAAAGGATACAAAATAATGGCATTAGAAAACCTTGTTATTTGCCTAGCTTGTTTTGTTAAAGCTTTAAAATGAACAGTGAAAAGGTTAGCAGAATCTTCCTCAGCACCACAAATTAGGATAAATCGGGGAAAAAATAAAAGTTATCAGGTAGGTTCTTAAAGTTGTGCAAGATGCATGTGACTCATAGTACTCACTTTTTTTTATAAATGATGGGAACAACACCATGACTTCTCATGTGCAGCTTGAGCCATATTAAGGGGACGTGAACTAGATTCTGGGAAACACAAATTGTAAAATAAGATCTGTGGCCGCATAATGAACAGTTGGTCTTTTTGTGGTAATTAAAGCCTTTTAAAATATTAGCACTTAAAATGGTTTTGATACATAACTATTGCACAGAATACAAGATAGCGTAACATTTTTGGAGTTTCATGGTGCAGTTTGTTTTCCATTAAATGCTACTGAACAGTACTTAAATTGCAGCCTACCGTCTCTAACTGGCAAAATGTGGTGACAATCTATCAAACATATGTCTTGCCAGTATGGCTACTTTAGCATGTTTTACATAAAGCAACTTTTATAGACAATATTTTAATAGTATGCAAATTCTTATAGTGCAGACTGATTTTGCTTTTTGTTGTAATTAATATACAATGAAAAAACATAGTTATTTGTTTCAAGGTGGAGTTTCCCCTTAAAATGCCACTGAACCAGTGATTAAACAGCAGATGACTGTCAACCATGAGTTCTATCAATATGGTTAGTTACTCGAACATTTTAGATTAGTATTTTCAGATAGTGTGATTTTTGTTTTCTGTGTCATCAATTAACTAAGGTAATGAAAAATATGTTTTTGGACTTTCAAGTTGAGTTTTTCTTACTTACCTTTTGCACCATGGCATTCCCGATTCATTTTCACTTCTATCAGTCTAAATATAGACGACCTATTATTAAATGGCTTGCTCTATGAAATCCCATGCTCATCTTGCTGTTATTAGTAAAGGTCCTCAGTGAACTTTGCTCCAGAGAGTTCTTGGAGATGCAGCAAAGTGCTAGCTGAAGGATACAACCTTATAGTATAACTGGCACACCACTATGCATGTGAGTGGTCACATCAAATCTATGGACGCAATCCCACATTATCCCTAAAGGGATATTGCCAAGTAATAAAGAAAAATTGTATTTGCATTTCAGATAAAAGCTTAGGAAGCTGTTTTTGTTAAGAAACACTCTGCATAAAATAGATCAGATAGTGGGGGAAATGCATTACTGCACTTCAGTTATCATGTGCCAGAATGCATATGTTAAATTTCTGCACACTTTTAGTAACACCAGACACTAGCTAAGTAATAATTGATTTCTATTTACTTGTAATGTAGTAACAAACTAACAAATGTGTTGTCTTTTGATGGTATGGTTACCTACCAGCTCCATTTTTTGATAGAAAACATTTTATTTTCTAGAGAACATCTTTTAATATAATTTTTTTTTGATAGAGTAGTGTGATTTTTTTTTTTGGACTGCGGTGGTGGTGCTGCGGTAGCGTTGTCGCCTCACAGTTAGACGTTGCCCGTTCAATTCTCAGTTAGAGCGTCTTCTGTGTGGTGACATGTGTGAACGGGGCGTTCCTTCGTTGAAGGTTGTGCATTAGGCCCGGCAAGCCAGCACGTAAAACTCTACTGCCAATCATTAGCGGACCGGAGTTCCGCTGTGGCGACCCCTAACCGGGAAAAGCCGAAAGACAAGTGTGATTTTTTTGGCTTTTTTGAATTATAAGGCAAGTATTTTGTTTTGATCAGTAACAGTGGTGCTATTGTAAATGTCTTTATAAGATGCTATAATAAAAGAAAGACTTAACTGTGTCTTTGTCTCTGTAACTATATAATATATGTTAATTACCTGCCCTGATTTTAGCTAGATTTTCAGAGGCTTTGTTTCCAATGTTCTCCTCAGGAGGTTGAAAAATATGGATTCAAATATTGTCACATATGAATAAAAAACATTTCTTAGCTGTTTCTCCTTTTCCCTTATGTTGCATGCCCATGCTATTCCTTAGTACATAGTATACTGTGTTTCCATGAAATTTTATGAAATTTTCCTAAGGGATTTGTCTCTCTGCTCATTATATCATGCTAGTCATCCCATTTTGGGATGTTTGGCCCAGGAAAAGCACACATAGCATGTCTGTAGTCCTTCATTCTTTCCCCTTTTCATTGAGGGTCATAAACTTACTGAGTCTTTTGTAATTCACAATTATCTAATATCACTGAGGTGCTTTCTTTCCTTTTCATTGGTCAATAAGCCTCCTGAGTCTCTGTTGCTGTATAGGCTTAGACAGCAACTTGAGCCGAAATGTCAAGTGATACCAGTGATAGGTCTATGAAGCTAAATCTTAGTCTTAGAAAACACCTATTGTAAGTATGTTTTGTAGCTGAAGATGAAGTGCTTCAACAAAGTATGTTTAATACCTTACAAATGCATTTAATACATTGCAGAGCAAACAAGCCACTGAGTGACACTGAATAAAATGCAAACACTGTTCTACGAGTCTGAAATTAAGTAGTAAGTTTGAATTCTAAGTGAATCATCAAAACAAACTGAAGGACCGTGATGAGTAATGCAATGTGCTGGATAAAGCTTATCCAAAAGTAAAATCACATAAAGTATGGTTGGTTCTATCAGCACATTTTAGTATAAAACAAATAAATAATGACAACTGCTCGTGGAGCTGCAGGAACTCTAGTATTGCATAAGAAAGTCAAGATTAGGATAACATTTTTTTTTATTCATTTTTTACCACAGTGGGTTTTTCACAGCTTCGGTTATCCTCTTATCACTTGCAGTGTCAATGAAGTATGTTATTTAAATAGGGGGCTCTGCTTGTTTTTAATTTGTTCTTTCCAACTGTGTGATACTGTTAGCAGTTTCACAGTTTATGCCACCTCATTTGCAATTTCTCTCTAGATCAGAAAGAACTTTTTTCAGTTTGTCTCTGTCAGCTGGCTTCTTATTTCTTAGCTGCTGCCAATGAAAGAAAGCAATGAATCTGAGTTCTGCAGTTTCACTTCTTGCATTATCCCAGTATATTTTACCACCTGCTGCATTAAGTTAAATTCTATCTAGTTAGGTACAAAATAAAATGCCACAAGAATTGTTAATGAGTCACATCAGGACATTTTAAAATGCAGTGCTATATACAATCACACATAGAGTGCATCTTAAGTTGTAAAACAAGTGTTTGACTTAGTTGTCTAGTTACACAGGTGAACAGGTGATTAAAGTAACTTCACTGTCTGGCAGTTGAAGTAATCACATTGTGAATAAGCTCTGTCCACCTTTCGGTCATACACATTCCCAGGTCCACAGGTCCACAGTGCATGGGCCATTAGCCTAGTACACACCTATGAACCTATGATTAAAGTACGACATTTAATCATTAGGGGATCATAAGACACATGGAGAATGGATGCTTGGTACATGTATGTCATGTATTTTATATGGTATAAAATCAGTACTATCAACTGTTTTTTTTTCACTTGTTTCAAGAGAAAAATCAAGTAAAACTTGTAGTAGTAATATAAACATAGCAAGGATTTTCACAAGTTATGAAGAATATACTAAAAGATAGCATAGTCTGTTACAGCATGTTTTCCTCTATATTAACTCTACCCCTGATTTGGTGTGTCATTATGTGAATAATGGATTTTCTTTGTAGTGATCCTAAGTGGGACAGTTGCCTTGTTTCCATTTCCAATTCTTCCAGCATCCGTTCTTCTATCACAGAGTCCTTCAAAGAATAACCTAAGTCAGCTGTTACAGGACTGCATTAAGCTTATAAGTCATCCCTTATCAACCATGTAGCTGTCCAGTGCAGCTATCCTTCCACATGTAGTCTTTATGAGCTCTTTTAACTTTGCAATCTACAAAATACCTAGAGCCAGACAAGTCATGCTTGGTGATCTTTCCATGGCATTTTAGTATTCATTTTAAAACCCTATGTCTCTCAGTTCTGTGATCTCTTAATGTACTAAGCTTTACAAGCAGGTATGTCTGTTATTAACTGCTGCTGGACATAAAGCAGGATGAAGAATTTCCCCCAAACGTTTTTTATTCAGATCTCACTTTTGAGAAATGACCTTCAAAGAACTTTCACAAATGTTATCCAGATATCTGTTCTTGTACATACCACTATCCCTGTTATTAAACAGCAGGGGCCCTCTGATTACATCACTGTAGTCAGACAAATTTCTGTTCCTTTTCTTTCATCAGCTTGCCTTTTCTTCTGGTCTTCCCTAATATTTAAAAAAAAAAACTGTCTGTACATCATTAACCCTTGGAATGCCTGAAGACAAAATTAAAAGTGTAAAGATTTAGCTAGAGGCATCACTCTAGAGCACAAAATGAGGTATTTGATGAATGTTGGTGTTTAGTGTTTGGTGTTTGCTCTTCAGCATTAGAAAAAAAGTTGCATAATGTTCTCTTTGACTTACATAATAGCTTATTCTACTTTTTACTTATCAGTAGTTCTCTCACATTCAATAAATTGAAATTATTGTTTGTGAAATAAAATTGATAGCAGAGCATGTTGGGCTGTAAGGTTTGCCAGACTAGTATTATAGAACAGCTGATAATGTTTGCCAGTTTTATTTCCCACATTTAATATTTACTCCATCAATTCACAATCACTACTGCATAGATAATAAAGCTTTGGTGTTCTCAGAACAGAGAGGTCAAACCTATCTTCATCTGGTAACCTCTGCTTTCAGCCATGGAAAAATAATATCACCAGCTATATTTGTGGTCCCACACAATACTGAAGGGGAGCAAATGCATAGCTACTGCCAGACTTATAAACACTGCATGTCAGCTTAACCCATTCTCCTTAGTAGTGCCCCAATAAGCCAGATAGGCCTCAATTTACTTTAGACCCTCCTATCTAAAAAACAGAATTATTTACTTCAGTGGCAGCATGATAACCCTGTGGGACCGTGAAAAATTAACAGCTTGCAGAAATCACTCCTGATACTTTTGTTTTCAGTATCTGTTTACACACACACACACACACACACACACACACACACACACACACACACACACACACACACATACACACTCAAAAGTTGTAATTTCTCTCCTATTAGATGAATTATAAATTCCTTACTCAAATCCTTGCTTAGGGGGCATTAGTCTTTACTCTTTGAGTGGGCGTTACTTGTCAGGAGTGTCCTATTTGCTAAGTTCAGCAGCAGCTGGAGCTCAAAGGTACTCACCTTTATTAACATTCACAGGGCTGCCATCACTCCATCTTGATAGTGACTGCAGGGCGAGTCTTATAAATGTTGAGGCCCAGTGGAGTCATTTTGGTGGGCCCATCAGTTAACCCCAACACCAACTTAACCTCAACCCCCTCTCCTCCCACTTGCCTCCTGGACTTACATTAATTTCAGATTAGGTGCCAGGAATCTATGTTTTTACTGTGAATTAAACCAAAGTAATATATTGATTTACTGGCTTATATTTTGTCATAATGCACATTAAAATGGCAGTAGACTTATGGACTCTTACATTATCCCCAGATTCAACATCTCCTATAGTTCCTGTCTCTAGGTCTGCTTAAATTACTTAGGCACCCTATACAGAGCCTATATAAGGGGATACTGGGGCCCTCATACAGATGGCTCCTTATTACATGAGTACTCCCTTGCATACTAGCAAACATGCCCTCAATCTCCTGTAGTACTGGCAGGGTATCCTGAAAATGAGTTGGAGACAGTTGCTGTGAACAGGTCCTCTGGGATGTCTTTTGGGAATGGGTTAAGTTGACATGCAGTGTATATAATTCTGACAGTGACTATGTATGTGCCCCCCTCTAGTATTGCTAGTGACCACAAATAAAACTGTCGATATTATTTTTTTTCCTGCATTTTTGTACATGTCCTCATGTGCATTCCGGCACTACCCCTGATAAGCTAGGCCTATCAGAAGATGTGTATACACACAGACATGTACTTATGCGCACTTCATGCTTTTCTACACCTGAAGTGGAGAAACAGTAGTGCTTTTGTGTTGTGGAAGAAACCATAGCACCTTGATAAAATGCAATATAGACAGAGACCTGTAGACTCTACACAGAAAGAACCACAGCCAAGAACTTAATGATAGAACCAAACACTGTATGTTGGCAGTGCTACTCATTGCAGCACTGTAGCAGTTATCAGTTACTTTCACACACAAACTGCGCAGACCACCAAAGACAGTCATTTCATAGATTTATAGGTTAGTACTAGGCTAATTGCCCTTGTGGGCTATTTTAAGCCCACCCAATCACCTCATGTGAGAATTAAACCCTGTACCTTGTGTGTGTGAGGTAAACACCTTAACCATTATGCCATACTTTGAAACTTATTTTGAATGTACTAGTGTTTGACTGCGATGGGAATTGAAAGAAATTTTGGTTAACTACTACTTCCTCTTGGATACACTGCAACTAGCCCATGCATATGTATGCATAAGCAGAGCAATAATTAACATTTACTGATTCTAACAAATTCACTGACTTCATAAATGTAATAAAATAACAGGGTTAAGAAACTTTTTTACACAGTCAGTCTTTGTCCCCATCACTTGCTGCCATTTTATTGACGGTGTTCCTGCACCTCTAATGTCTGGTTGTGATTGAAAAAAATGCCAAAGCAAAAGAATTCTAACCTTCTTCTCATAAACACAAACCCATCCTGCAAAGCCAGGTAAATATTTGTTTGACTTAATCAAATGAAAACACAATCAGTTATTTTCATCCACAACCCTCATACCCAACAGTTTAGCCACTTTGTTGACTGTGTATACCTTAGATATCTGACAGTAATAAAAATAATTACTATAGTAATTTGTTGTATTTCTTCTAATATGCTGTAGTGAACCATGATAATGTATTCCAACCTACTTCATACAAATGTACATTAGTCCTGCAAAGCCAGACGAATGGCTGTTTTAACATTGGCAATGAACAGCATGTTCAGTAATTACAAGAACTTTGAATAAACCTTTGCTGATTCATAACAGTAAAATAAACAAAAAGAAAATGGTCACAGTAATTTATGTTAATGTTAAAAATGCATACTCGCCAGCCACAGCAGCTTGAGTCACAGAAATGAACGCATGAATTTATCTTAATTCTGTTAAAAATAATCAGTTTCTGTAAGTAACCGAAGGAGAAGGAAAATAATGTTACCCTAAATTTCTTTATTCAGCATTTTACCATATAGCCATTGTTACTACTGACAGTTCATTTTAGTTAAACACTAATTCTTTGCCTATGGATACACATTTAACTGCAGTAGCTTTCATAGATAAGTGAACCTGATGCCTGCAGTCTGCTTCTTAACAGGACCATTAGAACTCCAATTAGCTTTTTAAAGACTCAGAATGAAGACTATTCCTTATAACTAGGTATAGTAGAGAGTTATAATTTTCTGGTTGCCTGCCAGGGTATAAAAGAAAAAAAAACTTGCCTGCTACACTCTGAATGAGCTACACCCTCACTGCAGTATTCTCTTAAAGATGATCTGCAGATCCCAATAGTGCTAGTACCTGCAGACTCCCAATGTGGATATTACCACCATTTCAAAGTTTCAGGGTTTTATGCTTAGTCCCACCCACCACAAACCAGACAATGAGTGACAAAATCAAGGCTGTGTGACTTGTGTAGATTGTTTTAGAACTGAATAGAAAGCTTAGAAATTAAGAAGTGTGCATCCCTTTCTTTGCTGGGTGCTGCAACCACAGCTATTTCCAACTGGGATGCTGTGGCAGGAGTATGTTTTAGTGAAAAAAAAGAGAGAGTTGCCTAGGTCACCTATGAATAAGGGCAACCATGGGAGTGGGACCCCCCTGAAGGAGCAGGGCCCTATTGAGACAAATAGCTTCAATTGTCCTAATGGCAGCCCTGAATTTTGAGAAACAACTAAGCAGAAATCCTTTACTTTTTCCATTGATCAGAAATACCTCCCACAGTTGAAGTCTCCAGCAGTCTTGTATAGGAGTTCCAAGTTATACTGTTTTAATCCAAGCTTTGCTGTGATTAGGAGACAGACTGCTGAGGCTCATGGAGGACCTTGCCAGCTAAAAGTAGTAGATATGCTGAGGATTTCAGAATCTTCTCAGAAATGCTGGTATCCCTGCTTCTTATATCCATTAAGAATCCTTATTAGTTCATTTAAGTTAATGCTGTCAATATAATATTTTCAAGATGCATCACATTACCTGTAAAAAATTGGCCACATACACAGTAAAGACATAATAGGAAGGATAACCCACTTCTCACATACCAAATGCCTTATAAACAGGCTTCTAACTCCGTCTTGATTTCTAAGAATTCCCTGACAGTAGCCTGATACAGCACAGGTTTTTTGTCAGAGCCTCTATTAACCACGTAATACTATATCTGGATGTGAAAGGCCAGTTGATGTCACTTGCTGCCATCTCATTAGCATGCCCAAGCACCAAGAAGTAGTTATGGCTCATGAGAAAAGATAGGACAATCGTCTATATCCGTAGTTCCTTCATATTGCCCTTGTGGAAATCTGTTATCTACATACGTAGTGCAGCAATCTATAGTAATTTTTCTCATACATTTTTTGTTTGTTTCTGCTGGTTATTTTTTTATTGTTTTCAGTTGGGTTTTCCCTATTATGTCATGAAGTAAATGTATACATGTTTTTGCTAGTAGAGTGAAAAGGGGAACATTATCTTCTGCTATGGTGTTTCATAGCTCTGTTTTAGTTTCTAGGGCTGGAAGACAATGTAGAAAGCCATTCTGATGTGATTTTATTTTTCAGTCATGGCTTGTCTGTCCTGCAGTGAATTTTTTTGTCACTGTGATATGATAAAAGCTTTGCCTTTCCATTTAATCTGGTACGCTGTTAAAACTTTTCAAAAAATGTAATACCTTAAAATTTGTCTTTGTTTAAGATTTTGAATTCAGTCAGTACATTTTGACTTATGGCAAATTGTTGATAGCTGGATACTACAAAGCATTATTTAAAGTTCCTTGATTTGTTTTTCAGCTAGTGAGACCTGCTTTTCTCAGTTTTGCAACATAACTATTTGTGCTGGTGGGATTTGCTTGCTCATTCATGTGAATTCATGTTACCATAAGATGTTGCAGATGAGTTTTCAGTGAGTTGTACCAGAAGCTGCTTGACATCTTAGAAATTGAACACCTTTTAAAGAGTTTTCCCTGCTACACACACATTGGTGTTGCCAAAAATCCATACAGTTATAACGCTTGCTCAACTTGTATTCTCATATATTTACCTGACGTCTGTATCTTCAGTTTCACTTTGTTACTAAGAAGTAAAAGTATAAATAACAGTGTTCTAAATTGATCACACTATCTTCACATCTGAGCTCTCTAAATCCTGCAACACTAAGTGTTGAGCAGAAGAACCAGCTATTTCCAATTCAGAATGCTTGGGAATACATGGGCAAAAAAGTTTGGTGTGTAGGACTCTTCACATATTAGGCTTTTAATATTATTGAAGTTGTAGTGCACACACACACACACACACACACACACACACACACACACACACACACACACACACACACACACACACACACACACGCACACACACGTGCACACACACACACACACACACACACACACACACACACACACACACACACACACACACACACACACACACACACACACACACACAAAACGTATTTTCTTGTATTTTGTAAGTTCTCTTAACTTTGTAGTAATGCAAGGAAAAGTATCAAGAACATGAGTATACACATGAGTATAAAGTAAAATTATCTTACTTATATCAGATTATGAAAATGTAAGCAAGGTAAGTAGAACTTCCATAGTGCTAGGATATGTAGGATATGGTATGACTAATAAGGATTCTTAATGGATATAAGAAAGTAACTGCTATCATTTTGCGTACAGCAATTATGAGACCCAGCCTAGAATGCAGAATGCAGTTCTGTATAATATAATACCTCCTTTGGCATGTGTCTGTCCCCACATGCAACAACTGGAATGCTCATGGAGATACCTTATTAAAAGGATACAAGGTCTAAACTGCATGTTCTACATGGACCTACTCAAAACCCTGTCACTATAATCTGTATCCTACAGACTTCTAAGAGGTGACCTGTGACCGGCATACAAGGCATTCTCTAACACAATACTGATGGATTTATTGCACATAAGCAATTCTAATGGCATCAAATATTCCCTTCTGCAACATTAACTGAATGATTTGGAGAGATAGGTATCTCTCACAGAGGATACTGCTACTCTGGAGAAAAGTTTATCCCTGTCCATATTCAAGTGCAGCTTGGATCTATGGATGGTAAACAAAACAATTTACCCCAGGACTGCTCCCTGTACTACTAATGGACATATTTAATACTAATGTAGCTGCTAAATGCTTTATCCCATGCATGGATCCCCGCAAATTATCTATGATATAATCACAGTTATTCTCACTTGGGGTAATATATAATTATCGACTGTGGGATGGGTAAGGCCAGTCTCTAACCAAATGGGATAGGTTAATTCAAGCCTAATACTTACCTATGAAACTATGAATCTATGAGGCATTACAAGGCAATACTAAGCCTGCCCACTAGAGAGATACAGTAGAGAGTCAATTATCCAAACTAATTGGAACCTAGGATAGTTTGGATAATCAAATTGTTTGGATAATCAAACATATAATTGAACTGGATAAAAAAACTTCTAAAATCTTGTTTTTTTCTGCATGCAGGAATACACTTTTCAACCATTCGGTGATTCCAATGGACAATAAAGAATATTTTTTTACACATGAGCTGGCTACAAGCTCAAAAAATATGCAGATACATATAATGTTTGCATATTCAGACTTTATGATTTTTTCTTACCCAAAAACTTTGGAAGGCTGGTTTTGATAATTGACGTTTCTGATAATCGACATTCGGATAATCGGCTGTCTACTGTAGCTTTCCAAGGAATGTGATTTGCTGTCATAATATCGCTGATCAACACAGCCAGTTCCCATGCCCTCACTACCTCTCAGGAACAGGGGTAGAAATCAGCTTTCCCTTGTTAGTTGATATACCATATCACTGCCTTGTTGTTAGTGTGGATGGCTGTTGCACCTTTAGTTAGCGAGCCCTGAATGGCTTGAAGTGATCGAAGGACTGCCCATATCTCCAGAACTTTTATGTGTAGAATGGCCATACACTCTGGACAGTCTGCCTTTGATAATACCCTCACTCTAGTACTGAAGGGTTAGGGATCATAAAGGGTTGCCTGCGGTCATGTTCAAAGTATGTAACTACCATATGAGATGTACTATGCGATCTTTGGAAATTCTGATGAAATGTATTATGGAATGTGAAACCCGAGACTACTGAACTATTATTGTCTACTAAAGAATTCTCATATAAAACCTCACAAGGGGTATCATGTAAACAGATGCTGCCACCAGATGTGATGCTTAGAGAATGAACAGAACAATCTGCTGAACAAGTAACTGAAGAGGAAGGATCCTGTCCACGGCCAAATATGCCTTGCAATGTACTGTGTCTAGGGTACCATCTATGAAGATAAGTAGTTGGGATAGCTTCCAATGACACTTTTCAATATTTACCAAGAGCTGAGAAAGTGTAATCACATGTTTCCTAGCAGTTGTCAACATCCTGAAGGTGGATGCAACAAGGAGCATTCATCCAGGTAGGGAAACACTGTCATACCCTGCAACCTCTTTTTCACTGCAGTGGTAAGCATACAATTGGTGAATGCCCTTAATGCTAAGATGATGCCAAATGGAAGAATACTGAACTGATAATGACTGGCACCCACTTAGAAGTGAAGATACTTCTTGGATTTCTTGGCAATCTTTATGGATTAAAAGACATTTTGAAGATCCAAAAGGCCCACTCAGTCTTCTCTTCTCAGATGAGGAAGGATGCCCTCCACCATGACCAGCTGAAAGGTTTCTTTGGGAAGCAGGTTTAGGCTGCTGAACCTGAGAATGGGGATAAGGTCTTTTGTTTTCTTGGAAAGCAAAAGGAAACATGGAGTAATAATCTAACCCTTTCTGGTATGGTGGTACCTTCTTGAGAGCTCTTTTTAGAAGTGTAAAGACCTCTCTTCTTGTTACAGATTTCTGATGGGGTGGAATGTTGGCAGGCAGAAGGACAGCCAGCCCCTGTCTGCCTCCATGGTTGCATAGTTAGGCAAGGTCTCAGAGGATAGACTGCTGTTCTCCCAAAGGAAAACAGGATTCCCTCCTGCTGCCAGTTATCTTTCCATCTGGCTGAGTGATTGCCCTGGAAGTCACCATGAAACTGTTAGTTCCTCAGAAATCTCTAATTCTGGTGCTATTAGCCACAGATGAGCCAATGTTCAAGTTGTCTCTGCTGTATCCATGCAAAGAGGTATTATGACATCTGAAATTTGACTCCAACAGTGGTTAATTAAGGTCTTTCTTTCTTTCTCCATGTTCTCTGTGTAAGTATGTGCACTTGGTCCAAAAAGTGTGGTTCTATAAAAAGATGAGTGTAAAAAGGTTATTTTGGAATCTTTGTTGAAGTTAGTTAGCCAGAGCCTGGCACAGTAGTGTATAGCATTTCTGGTACCTACGCTTCTGGACAAAACTTCAGCAGATTATAAGCAAATCTCAAAATGAGTGAGAAGATGGAGACTATGTTTGCCACCTGTGACTGTAATTTCTGATTCAAATGTTCATCTGGCAATTCATCTAGAGACTTTTGCACCTCAACTGACATCTCTCTCTGGAATCATCATGTGGATTATGAAGCATACAGCCTTTGAAAAAAAAAAGTTGATGAGGTATAAACCCCCCTTCCTAACCCTATCCATAGCTCATTGTTTAACAAGGATGTGGAAGACTTCCTAAGAACAGCCACTGTCATTACAGAGTCAGGTTTAGGGGTCTCTGACCAATGATTTCAATTCTTAGGAGGCTGGAGGACCTAGTCCTTCTCCATGGAAGAGGATCCACAATGTCTGGGCTGTCCCATTCCTTAGATGTTGTCAACGTGACTATTTTGTCAACAGGTAAGACCACCACAGAAGATGGTTCAAGGATTTGAAAAGCATTCTGATGAATCTTTTATTTAGAGGATGCTGGACAGTGGGCCATTTCCCACTTTGTTCCATCAGTTGTATAATTTCCCCATATTTCAGGTCTTCTGGATGGATGGGTGGGAAGCTGCACCCTTTTCATGATCTATATGTGGAGTGGAGGACTCTACAGGTGAGTCTATGTTCTTCCTCTTTCACATGTTTTTTTTCCTACCAACCTTCAGAGTTGACCAGTCTGAGAAACACATTGCAACAAGCTGATGTCTACATGTTGCTGAAAGACTGTTCACTAAGCCTAGGGACCCTCTGTCCTGCTGACATAGCAGACAGACTGCCAAACATTCAAGCAAACTAATGCTTGCATGTTTGCTTAAAAATCATATCAAGGATAACACTGTTGGTGGGGAGGATATATATAGCAGTGGCAGCACTGACAGTACTGACTCCATTGCTGACAACTGATTTTGGCACTGGTATCAACGCTGAGTGATGAAAAGCTGTCATTCTGATATTGCATCAGCATCAAAGCTACAGGCACTGAACTTGATGATGGGGGATCGACTCGACACTAGGACTGACAAGTCCATTAATATCAATATCATTGACACCAAGGGGAACATTAGCACTCATGATATTCTTGATCCCAAAGCTAGAAATGCCAAGAGCTGTGGCTTGGCAACCAAAAAGACAGTTAATCATGATATGTACTTTGATGTTGGCATTGGCATCCTCTGGATGAACTCCTACTTCTTCATGACAAGTGCCAGTAACAAGTGGACAAGTAGTGAACATCAAGGTAACCTAGCGAAGTAAGGAATAGATGAAAACATGCTTCTGTCTGCCCAGAAACTAGAGAAAGATAAGAGAGCAGACAATTTTTCTCGAACCTTTGCAAAGGCTTCCACAAGTTCCTCTTTGCCTTTCTCTGGTGGAGGAAGAGTGTGATCTTTCTAGTGTTGGCCTTGAGGTAATAATCCTGGAAATGTCATTAGGTGTAATGGATGCAGAATATGTTAATCTTAGAGATTTTACTATTTTTCTTGGAAATTAATCTGAAAAATCTTGAAATGTTACTGTAGGTGCCACAGAATCAGATTTACACTTTTTAGGTTGAAGACCCAGATAGGAAGGTCCTTGTTTCTGTTTTATGCTTAGACTTTTTCTTAATAAACTTAGGAGACGTGACAGAAATAGTGATCATTTTTGTGTCAGAATTTGAAGTTAATGTTTATGAACCAGGCCTTGAAAATTCCTTCAGTGCAGAAGGTTTCTTTCTCCCTGGCAAACATCTTATGAAAAACTGTTTGTCCTTCTATCCCTTAAAGTTGTTGGCAGACAAATTCCACATCAGGCAGTGTCATGTTCCTTTCCTAGACAGTACAAACATTTGGAATATTATCCAGAGCCTATCTGAAATAATCCTGTGTTGGTTTGTAATTTATTGATCTTTTCTGCTAAAACAAGGTACGACTGCGAGTGATGTAAAGGAAATCCAGCTTTTGTGCCACTTTCACAATTGGTACGGTAGGTCAGAGCAATGACTTTATTATACTTTTATATTAAGTTGAATACAGTTTGCGTGATTCTTCTCACAGAAGTTGACTTAAAATCTCTCTGAATTCTGTGGTAACTGATTTTGATTACCCTTTCTTTCAGAATTTTTTCAGAATTCTTTTATTTGTTTGCAACTGAAAATGGATTCCTTAAAAAGTATGCCATTAATGACTTGCTAAAGCAGAAATAGCTTATACAATGTTCTAAATGCTTTGTACATTAAAGATAGCATCTGATAATACTGGTGGTCTGTGTTCCTTGTGTCAAAACATGGATGATTTGCTTACCATTATTAGTAGTAAATCTTGACATACTGATGATGATTGCACTTGTGCAATTGGCACGGCTTGGAGAACTATTGCTACATTTATTAGTGAATGGACTGATGAGACAAATAATATTAGGCAAAGTGCCAATAGAACACATTTAGGAAACAAAGTGTCTATTGTCTGTAAAGATCACTCCATCCATGCATCCATCCATCCATCCATCCATTCTCTACCCCTTTTTCCCATTTTGCACATGGAGTCAGGGTGTCACTTCAACAGTGGCAATCATCTCGAGCCAAGGTTTACACTGCTGGGTGGCTAGCCCTGGCACAGTAGTTCACCTGTACCACTCACTCACACACAAACTTGCACCTATGGCCAATTTAGAGCATCCAGTCTATCTACTGCATGTCTTTCGAATGTGGGAAGAAACTGGAGCACCTGGAGGAAACCCACATGACTGCAGGGAGAACATGCAGACTCTGCACAGAAGGCACCCCAGCTGAGATTTGAACCAGAGATTCTCTTTCTGTGAGGCAACAATGCCAACTGGTGCATCACTGCAGCCATCCCTCAGTAAAGATCAGTCAACCCCTGTTAGGATAATACCAATGTCAAATTTGGAATTCTGGATAAAAGTATTCAACAATCTTGAGGATTCAGAGCATATAGAAGAAAATAAAAAAGGAAAGAAGTTCACAACAAATAACAAGGAAGAAAAAGAAACTGATTTATGACTGTAAAAAAAAGAGAATATGTACTAAAAAGGTCACTGCTTTGTTATGTAACACACAGGTTACAGGGAATGGTAACATTGTTCTATCAGAAAATGTTCAGTCTACAGAAAAAGGCATATTTTGTTTAAAAAGGGATGGTAGGAAAAAGAGGCAAACGGCAGGTGAAAAGGAAGAAATAAAAATTGAACTTAGAAGTACTGAAGAATATTACTGAAAGAAAAAAGAGGAAGAAAATAAAAGTGGGCAACATGACTCAAGATGCGGATATACAAAGCCAGCTGTATGAGAATTGTACGCTTACAAATGTAATAACTAATGAAAGTGGGATTAATAAGGCTAATAGTGATGAAGATCATTCCTTTGTAATAACAGAGCAGATATTATTGATTTAGAAGTTGAGGATTCTTCAGATCTAGTCAGAAATGATATCCTTATAATTGGAGATTCAATTATTAGAGGAAGTGATGCTTAAAATTGCAGAGAAGATAATGAACATTGAACAGTGTTATGCTTGCTAGGAGTGAAAATGGAGGATGTGAGAAAGGCATTTGAACATCTTAATGTTTGGACGTAGAAGTACAAATCTGTTTTTATTGCTATTGGTACACATGATCTCATTCACAAGGACCCTCTGACTGTTATTAGGGATCTTACAGCCCTCTTAGATAGCTTGTTCAGGAGTTAGGATGTATTTTTTATATAGAAAGGAGAGTCAGGTCAGTATAAATTTAAAGACATTTTAGGTGAATACTTACATGAAAAAATGTCACAGATTAAAAAATGGAAATGTGTAGAGTATTCAAGCCTAAGTTTGGGCACACATTTAGACAAGATGGAGTACACTTGACAAGGTCAGGGAAGATAAATTTTGAGTAGATATTTTGCAATGTTTGATAAACACAAGACAGGATTTTTGCCAGGTCAAAAATGTAGCAGTTGACAAACAGCAACTTTTGATGCATCTCTGATGGTTGTTCATGTTAAAAGCATTAGTAAAAAAAGTTTTTTTATTGGAAAATTTGCTATGCTCCCACAAGATTGATGTTATTGTTTGTGAAACATGGTTAACGAACAATGACTGGAAACCAGTTCTGTCAGGGTATAAATGTTTTACACATACAGAAATTCTAACAAAAAAAAACAGGTGGAGGTGTTACAACAGGGACTAAACCTTGTTATAAGAACTGAAACTATTACATGTTCAGTGATAATACCAAACTGTAGACAGTGTAACTGTGACAATAGAGACAACCCTGGAACATATAACAATTATTGAAGTGTATAGACAACCAAAGTCAAGTACTGATGACCTAGAGGAATTCATACATTTCTTGCATGAAACACAAGAAGGAAGAATAATAGCAACTGGAGACTTAAATTTACCAGAAACACATTGGAATAGTATTGATTCAACATTAATAAGGACATTATTTACAACTTATGCTCAGGAACAACAGTTGCTTCAGATTATAAAAAAAGACTAGCAAGGAACGGAACATACTGGACATTGTTTGTGTTCCTAAAAAAATTACTCTTACTTCATTTCAGGTTTTACCACTGTTGATGTGTAGTGAGCATGAAGTTAAAATTGTTGCCAAATAACTAATCTGAACTCTAAACCAATGCACAGAAGATTAATAACAGATAATATGGAAGCAAAACAGTCACTAAGTGAAACTAGTTGGAGTGATGTGTTCATTTGAAAAACTATAGAGGAAATGTGACGAATTTTGAAAGAGAAATTATTTGAATGCAAAAATTCAAAAAAATGTTTAACATCAGGAACTAGGCATACAACATCAGGAGAATAAGTTTCCACAAGAAGAAGATACTTGATTAAGCTGAGAGATAAAAATATAAGAAAAGGAAAAGAGGTCAAACTACAACTTTGAAATCTGAAATAAACAAGTTGGGCATACAAATTAAACATAGCGTAAAACAAGATTATAAAAAATTTGATGAAAATGCATATAAAGATTTAGAGCATAATGGGAAACCATTTTATACATATAAAAGATGTGATAAGAATAAAGACATACAAATTAATAAACTGTGTGTAGATTCTAAAATTTATTCTCAGACACAACTGATTATAGATATATTTACAAAATCTTATACTGAATAGTTTGGCTCCACAAAGGGGGTGATAAATTATCCTAGTAACATCCAGTTAACCTCAGATACTCAAATCAATTTAGATTATATTGAAAATGAGCTATGCAAACTAAACACAAATAAAGCTCAGGGAGGAGAGTGAATTAGTAATAAAGGCCTGAGAACACTTCAACATGAATTTACAGTACCATTATATCTGTTATTCACTAGGTTGTATAAATATGGGGAGATTCCTCAAGATTGGAGACATGCACTTATTAAATCTATTTTTAAGGGAGTGGGAAGTAAGACAAACCCAGAGTCATACAGATCCCTAAGTTAACTTTCTTGTTGTGGAAATATACTAGAGAAATTAATATTGGATACATTACTGCCAAAACTGGAAAGGGTGGGACTAGAAACAATATATCAACAAGCAAATGTTGAAAATAGATCTCTTACCACCTGTAACATGATGTTCTGTAACAGTACAATAACAGCTGTGCGTGACCAGGTGAAATTTGAGGTGATCATCAAGGTGACCCACAGGGCTTTGTCCTGGGCTCATAATTATTTAGATTGTAGTTTTCAGATCTATCTTTTTTTTAGCTGAGTTATTTTACAATCTGTATGCAGATAACTTGAAAATGGGTACATGATTACACGTGTTACAGACAGGGCATGTCTGCAAATGATATTAAATAAATTGACCATTTGGGGATAGGAGGATAATATGCTGTGTAAGGTCAAACCACAAAATGGTCTCCTTTGAAGTAAAAATAAAACCTGGAACCCCAGCTAACCCTGGCATGCTCAGGAACTACTATAATGCTAACTTTCTCCTATTAAGTGATAACTTGGCAAAATTTCAAGCCCCCATAAACCCTGAAAACACTGTTACCTACATGGAACTGTTCACAGAAACTGAATAGAGACAGACAGGCAGCTGTAACCATTAGGAAAAAGTACAGGACTAACTCAAAAAGCAAACCACTCTGGTTGAATCGCACAACTAACAGGCTGTATAACAGAAGGAAGAAAATCAAGGCAAAAATTAGGTGTAGCACCCAATGAATTAAAGCACGGTCATAAAACAAAACAAATAACTCAGAGGACAAATAAAGGTTACCAAAGCCAAAGTTGAGGAAAATTTGGCCTCCCAGGCCAAGAACAACCACAAGGCATTATTTAGCTATATCTGCATCCTCAAAAGCAATACACAATTGTGTGCAGAGCTCATTATTAATGGATCCACCAATACTGGCCCAGAAGATATAGCAAACTACTGTGTGACAAATTCAGCTCCATCTTTACCCCTCTCTCCCCCTCAGTCTCCCCTTAGGAAATACCATCAACTATAACTTTCCCTACTATCACTAGGGAACAGGTCCTTAATAGGAACACTGCATCAATGGTCCCAGACAATATCCCAGGTTGCCTTCTAAATAGCATGAAACTTCACCTACCATGCCCTTTGGAATTGCTATTTAACTGTAGTCTCTAATCAGGCTTTATGCCTCATGAATAGAGAATAAATATATTCATCCGTCTGCACAAAGGTAGGCCATCTACAGACCCTGGAAACTAAAGACCCATAAGTCTCACTTGTCTCATATGCAGAGCCATGGAAAGAATTATCATAGAAATGATCAGTAATGATATAGGAAATCTCCAGATACTGGACCCAACCCAGTTTGGTTTTGTCAAGGGCAGATCATGTCTACTCAACTTGGTGGGCTTCTTTGAGAAGGTCACCAAAGCAATGGATGATGGCAAAATGGTTCATACTGCCTACTTTGGGCATTGTTGACAAACTCAGTATGTTAGGTATAGGCCCTTATGTCACCTAGTGGATATCCAGCTGGCAAACAGACAGAACCCGGGAAGTTAGAATTAGGGAGTCCACCTCTACAAAGAGGCCAGTCACAAGTGGAGTCCCTCAGGGATTGGTTCTTAGACCCCTCTCTTTTGACAATATCAGTGGCCTCTGGCTGACTAAATTTGCAGATGATTGCAAATTAGGAGCTGTCATGGAATCCCACACTGACACAAATGTTCTCCAGGAGGGGCTAACACAGAGAAATAACTGATGCCAGAGCTATGGACTAAAACTAAATGCCAAGAAATGCATAATAGTGTCTTTTGGGAAGTCATCCACCCCTGGTAACTATCATATTGACAACACACTCCTAAGAGATAATCTAGTAGTCAGGGAACTGGGAACACACATAGGCAGTAATCTACATTTGACCATCACAAGCTTTGACCATTATGTGTTTACAGTAGTGAGGAAATTATTCTACTTTGTGCAACTTATAAACAAAGGTATGGCATCTGGACCAAGGAGATCATTGTTCCACTGTATTCTGCATTCATCAGACCTATCACTGTGCACAATGCCCCCTTTGGTATGTACCTAATCAGGCACATCCATCCAACAAATGGAACGGCCATAGAAGTTCCTCACTAAAAGAATACAGGGCATACGTAACATGTCTTATTCAGACTGCCTCGAGGATCTATCCCTGTATTCTTTCTCCTACAGGCTGTTGAGGAGGGATGTATGCCTGGCATACAGAGCATTGTCGGACCCCACCCTGATGGCCCTCCTGCATATCTGCAAAACAGACAGCACCAGGTTTACCCATTGTACATACTTAAACCTTGCCTGTGATATAAATAGAACCTGCTGGAGAGACAGGGATGTATCCCAGAGACAACCCCTTGTCTGGACCAGGCCCCCTATCTATGTGAAGCAGAATTCCTCCCTAACCCAATTCAAGTGTAACTTGGACAATTGGATGGGGAATAGGAAATTCATCTCTGGTTTAGCACCTATATCTCTAATGGACACAAGCAGTCTTAAATGCTTTACCTCTCAGGCCCCTGCATGTATGTTTCATCTCCCATGCCCCTGCTTACACTTATCAAGGGCAACGGAACTTGCCAGAGATTTGGAATGTATAGCTAGGCTTAAAAAGGTTCTTGTGGTCATTAGCCTAGTGCACCACTATGAACCTATGCTCATAAATACATCAAAAACTAAGCATATGACATTTGGGAAACCTAAATTGTAAGGTGAATATTCAGTACAGCACACAGTGATTGAAACTGTAGATTCATTTAAAGACCTGGGTATATGGGTAGATCCAGCTGTGAGGTTTTCTAATCAAATAAACCAAGTTGTTAATGATACAGTCTAGAACTATAGGGATAAAAAGATATATAAAGTCTAGGAAATCAGAAGTGATGAAATCATGGTTTATTATATACTTTAGACCCAAACTTGAGTATGGAATAACAGTAACTTTAAAGAAAAAAGCATGATTAAACCGGAAAGAGTATAGCAGAAATATACCAATGGCATCAGTGGATGTGAAATTTTAAGTTGTTATGAACAACTAAACTATCTGAAGTTGCACAATGTTCCATGTAGATGTATAAGAGTTGACCTTATCTGGGTATATAGAGCATTTTAGAAACAAATACCTCCGGGAATGTTTGAGGTTATCAAAGAGCAGTAAACAAGCTATGTATAAGATTCTATAAGAATGAGAAGTGTACTAACTGGTTCTGTGAGAGAGAGAGAGAGAGAGAGAGAAGCTGATGCATGCAATAGACTACAAAATTACATTAAAGCAAGCACTAGTTTAGATATTTTTAAGAACAACCTGTTCAATTATTATGATTTAATCACTTGGGCTCCGAACAAGTTATTTTACATTAAGAAGGTTTGTGGCCTACACCCTTGTGGCAGGAGAGGATAGCCTAACCCTTTCTGAGCTGGGAATTGCTAGTTGAAAGTTTATTGTGACTGTGATTCTAAAGGTGTCTTGGTTCTAGTTAATCACTTGGGCTCTAAACCAGTTATTTTGCTTTGAGAAGGTTTGTGGTCTATACTCCTGTGTGAGGAGAGGATAGAGTACACTCTTCTCAGCTGGGAATTACTGGTTGGAGGCTTATTGTGCCTGTTATTCTAAAAGTGTCTTAGTTCTGGTTTAAGCACTTGGACTCCAAACCAGTTATTTTATATTAAAAAGGTTTATGGTCTACATTCTTGTGGGAAGAGAAGTTAGCCCCACCCTTATGAGCTGGGAATTGCTGGTGAAGGCTTATTGTGCCTGTTATACTAAGTGTCTTTGTTCTGGTTTAAGCACTTGGGCTCCATACCAGTTATTTTATATTAGGAAGGTTTGTGGTCTACAATCTTGTAGCATTGCTGTCTAGACAGATTTTTTTTTTCAAAACAAGTTTATTGTTTTAACATATAAGAGAAATATCATAACAATTTTATACAAATAATTAAAAATAGGTATTATTATAATATTCAACAAAACAACTAAAGTATTTACAAAGACATCCACTACAATCAGATCAATTAATTAAACTAAAATACTGTGCTATTGAAATTAGAATTTTTTTAACAAATTTTGTAAATTATCCCATACAATAAAATGTGATGTTTTTCTAGTTGTTCTCATTCTAATTGTGCTTATTTCCATATGAGACATTATATTCATAACATTTTTAAATTCATTGAACGAAGGAGGTGTATCTGAAATCCAATTTCTAGTTATTATTTTCCTAGCCACTGCTAGGATAGACCATAACAAGGGAAGCTTAATCTTTTAACACATTGAGGTACAGGTGTGTTGAATAATATAAGAGACTTAGAAATAATGAAATTATCTGTAAAAAGAGCCTGCAAAAATTCATTAATTGACTTCCAGTATTCTTTCAACTTCATACAGTCATAAAACATATGAGCCCAGTCAGCATTAATTTCTACATTACATCTCTTACATAGATTATCTTTATTATTAATTTTATTCATCATCAAAGGTGTATAAAAGATCTATGTAAAATTTCCATGTATAAAGTCTCCAGACAATGGAAGATGTAGTTCTATAAGCAGATTCCAATATATATTGTTTATCTTGTTGAGTTGGTGGGTCCCCATTAATAGAGGTGAAATAATTCCAGTATGAATCTACATTGTAAAAAGTTTCTTGTCTGATAATTTTATGTATATATGAAAGTTTACCTTTATCAGAAACTTTATGCTGTAAATTTATTATCAAGTAATCAATCAGTTTTGGAATACATTCTTTAACTGTTATAGACATTAGATCTATTCTATCAATGAGATGTTGTCTAAAGATCTGAACCTCTAACCAGCAAGTTTCTCTTAGATCAAATTCTTGTTTTAAGAAATCTAGATTTTTAACTTTATTATCAGATATCAGCTGATACCAGTACTTTAGATTATTATCTATAGCTAAATGAGCTCCTTCAGAAGTAGATGACATAAGCATACCCTGAGTATAAATTATAGGGAATACAATAAAATTCCATTCCCTATACTTAGGGTGCATGAATATAAAGTTACGATAACTAATAATAATATTTAATGGGTAACAGACCATATGTTTAGGTGTAGTAGGTGAAGTACAAAATTCCTTTAGCAGCCACAACATGGAGTTATTTATAATCATATTTTTATGTGTTAAGGAGATTTTCATGAAGTGCATACTAATTAGCTCCCAATAATCTTTCCATTTTGTGACATATGACCGATCTATTAATAAAGTAATAACTTTTATAATAGAAGAGATAATATATAAATTAAAGTCTGGAAAAGAAATACCCCCTTGAGACCAGCTATTAGTATGTTTCTTTAATGCAATCCTAGGTCTATTAGGTGCCCATAAGAAATTTAACATTAGTGTATTCAGTTTCTTGATAGTTATTTTTGTAGGTGAAAGTATTATTGATTGTATTAAGTATAAAATCTTGGGGAATATTATCATTTTAATAATTGTAAGTCTCTCCTCCATAGTAAAAACATATTATTCCAGGTATTAAAAGATTTTGTATATTAAGAAAACAGGTATTATAGTTATTATATATAATAGATTTAATATCTTTAGATAGTATTATACCTAAATAAGTTATCTGACCTGAGTTGGGTACATATTTAGTAAAATCACTAATGAGAGTATTTTTTCGTATATATAGGTAGTATTTTAGTTTTTCTTCATTGAATATTAAACCAGAAATACTTTTAAAATTCATCATTTTATCAAATAAAGACTGCATAGAAGAATTAGATCCTGCTGATGTAATTAGAACATCATCTGCAAAAGTTGAATTTTTGATGTTGTATTTTCTTCTATTTCAAAACCCTCTATGTCAGTACTGTTTCTAATCAAATTAGCCCAAGGCTCCATTACTAAAGTGAATAATAGTGGAGAAAGTGGACATCCTTGCTTTGTACCTTTAAGAATGGGTATTTTTTGTGAAACATATCTTCCTACCTTAATATAAGCCAGCGTTCCTTTGTATAAATGCTCAATTAAATTTACAAATGCATCAGAGAAATTTGTGCATTTCAGTAAGGTAAACAGATAGTCCCAACTTACTGAATCAAATGCTGAACCTATATCAAGACTAATAAGTGTTAAATCTTTCTTTTTCCTATTTGCAAAATCAATTAATGTTAAAGTTCTTCTTATATTATCAAAAGTATTTCTATTTACAATGAAGCCCGTCTGATCTATGTCTATAATGCCGGGATAATTGTCTTCAATCTATCAGCAAAAATACTCATAAACATTTTATAATCAACATTAAGTAATGAGATGGGTCGATATGAAGAACATCTAGTTGGATCTTTATTAGGTTTTAAAATTGGTGAAATAAATGTATATTGCCAAGATGGGCGGTTATTAACTCAGTTTGGGCCAGAATAAAAACCTTATGTATTAATGAATATGTAGTTTTAGAAAGGATTTTATATATCTCTGGTATAATACCATCATTACCCGGTGCTTTGTTTGATTTAAGCTTATTTATTTGTGTAATAACTTCTGTATATGAAATACTCTTGTTCAATAGTTTAATCTGTTGTTTATTAAGCTTTTATTCATGTTTGTGGTTATAAACTCCTTTATTTTATCTTTAGGTTCCATGTTAATGTTGTTATGGTTAATCTTGTGAAAGTGATTTCTAAATTCATCCAGTATTTCTGGTATACTAGAAACATTCTTCTTTTCCTTAGAGAAAAGATTTCTTTGATATGGTTTTGTTTATTCAATCTTTTGTTTTATTTTTAAGTCTATGTAAGTATTTGGGGCTTATTGAATAAGACAAAAACTTGTATTTCTCTAAAGTTATTTTAACTTTATGAGTTAAAATTTCTTTGTATTTCTCATTTAGTTTGTTTATTTCTTCAATAACTTTCTTGTCCATAATATTTTCTTTATTATTATGTTTATAAGAGTCTAGTTTACTTTGAATATCTAACAATTCCTTATCCCAAGATTTCCTTTTGTTATTATACCATCTGATACTTTGTCCATATAGATATGATTTTAAGGCATCCCAAACATAGACAATGGAGACTTCAGGAGTATTATTTATGTCTAGAAAATGTTGTACTTCTGAAAGTATATATTCTTTATAGTCTTTTAGCTGAGTTAAGTATGCTGGTATCCTTTTGATCTGAACATTATGAGTATTTTTATCATGAATTCGAAAACAATTGAGTTATGATCAGATATAGGACATGAAATGATTTTGGAATTAATTAAATCTGTTACCATCTGGTTAGAAATAAAGACCCTATCTATTTTTGAATAAGTTTTGTATCTGTTAGAAAAAAAAGGTGTATGGTAATGATTTTGACTCTATCTGATTATTAATATCATTCAAATGATAAGAATTAGCAAAATCATTTAAATGTTTTGCATTTGATGTAATTCTTCTTTTCTTTATAGTGGTAGTATCACTTTCATGTAGTATACAATTAAAATCACCAGCTAAAATAATATCCCCTACAGAGAATGATATGATCTTATCAATATGATGTTTCACTGTATTAATACCAATTCCAGGTATCCAATATACATTAATTAAAGTGTAAGTCTTCCCATTAATTTGTATTGTAACCATACAAAACATTTCTTTGTCATCCTGATAAGACTTAATGGTTTTAGGAACGGGCATACTTTTATTCCATAAAATAGCCACTCCTCTTTTTTTCTGAGTGTGCTCTGAACTAACCAATACTGTATACTTATTAGTGGCTAGTTTATCAATATCTTTTTTCAAGAGATGGGTTTCTTGCAGGAAGACTAGATTGGCCTTGTGTAGATTAATGTATCTTATTAGGCTTGCCCTTTTACATGGATTATTCAATCCATTAATGTTTAAAGAAATTCCTTTTAAAGATGTCATTTGGCATTTTTAAAACTCAAGAATCTTATGATCGAAATAACAAATAACAAGATAAATAATGTTACATCTCCTCTTTTAGGTGTACCTTTAAACATAGCTGTATTTATTAAATCTCTTATGGGATTTTGTATAGGATTCAATTTTGTTTGTAGTGACAATGAGTGTACAAAATATATTGTGGATGTCAAAACTATATACATATAACAATGAACAAGTGAAAATAATGTAAGGATTAAACCTTGCATCCCGCCTGAGTTGAAAACTCCAACTTAGAGCAGTATTTACTACTCAAGTTAACTCCTACCCTAAGCAGCAGTACCTCAGCTACCACCTTATCAATTTAATACTAGTTATATTTAACTGAGGTTAACAGTTTTCAATTCAATTATCTATCAAGACAAAACTACACATTTGGTAAAACAGCATCATATAAACTAAAATAAACTTTTTTTTTTTTTTTTTAAAAACTGTTCATACTATTATATAGATCTATGTAATATATAACACTTGTATTCTAATAGCATTCAAATAATCTTAATGTTAGAAATCAAGAGGAGAGAAAATTATGTTCTAACATTCATTTAAATCAAAAACTTTGGCTAATATGATTCAGACATTACATGCATTAAGATGCATCTATTTTCTGTCATGTGAATTCTACCAACAGCTTCCAAAAAATCTTGAATTGTTTGTATATGAGCATTTACTTAAACTCATTATTGTCAATAGAGTAAAATATTGTATTCATAAAAATTATTATAAATCATATTGCATAGTTATGCAGATTCTCAGAAACACCTGCTTATTACCTAAAAAAAAAAAGCCATCACACACATAAACACAGACACACACACATACATACACACACACACACATATACACACACACACATACCCACACACACACACACACACACACACACACACACACACATACATATACACATACACATATATACATACATACACACACACACACACACACACACACACACACACATATATACACATATATCTGATCTCACCAAGCCGTGCCCCTGCAGAGCACCATCCCAATTGCCGTCCCCAGAACAAATCTGTCCGCTTCACACAAAATAATGCACAGCAAACACACACTAGCAACCAGATTTTACAATCATGCTAACCTACTGCTTTAAAATATATCACATGACATTTCTTCCAGAATAGAGTTATAAGATTATTTATGCTTGTCAATCAGATGAATTAAATGAGTTATAGTAAAGTATATGTTTGGACACAAGTTTTTAACACAGATTATTATGCTACTGTTAAGTAGATTTTCAAAAACGTTTAAATAAATGTTTCATTTTCTATGCCTTCTAAAATAAGATATTTACTTGCTACAAGAAACTACATCATCTAAACTCATCATAACTGACACATTTTATGAATAGAGTATTTTTCCTGAATCTGTGGTGTGTCAGTGTGATAACCTTGTCAATGTTTATACTAACTGCTTTCAGTTTCTCTGTGAAAATTCTGTGAGTGAAGCTTCTGAGGAAACTCATGGACACTGTGCATGAGACAGCCCACATCCCAGATTGTCTCCCTTAACATTTTGGCGGGAAACTTATTAAAACTTGTGGCAAACATTCATTTTGTCAATAGAGTAAAACATTGTATTCATAGAAATCATTACAAATCATATTGGATAGCCATGCAGACTCTCAGAAAAAAGCCATCACACTCACACACACACACACACACACACACACATATATATATATATATATATATATATATATATATATATATCTGATCTCACTGAGTTGTGTCCCTGCAGAGCACCATCCCACTTGCTGTCCCCAGAATAAATCTGTCTGCTTTATACAAAACAATGCACAGCAAATACATATTGGTAACCAGATTTTACAATCATGCTAACCTACTGCTTTAAAATATATCACATGACATTTCTTCCAGAATAGAGTTATAAGATTATTTATGTTTGTCAATCAGATGAATTAAATGAGTTATAGTAAAGTATATGTTTGGAACACAAATTTTTAACACAGATTATTATGCTGCTGTTAAGTAGATTTTCAAAAACATTTAAATAAATGTTTCATTTTTTATGCCTTCTTTTTTTCAATAATCATTTTTATTGTTTTGCCAAACCATTATACATTTCACACACTATTTACATTATGTACAATATTGCTTCCAATGTTTTAGTTCCATTTTGAATTTCCTATAATACATTAAGAATAAATATCATTTTAACCAAGTACAGGAAATTAAAATCACAAAAAATTAAACATAAAAGCATCTACAATAGACAATTATAAACCAACTCAAGCCAATAATTTGTATTATTTCTACATTTTCTATCTAATCCAAGAATGTGTTGGTACACATACAGAATGTCCTGACGGAAAGTGGATAGGAACCGCTACGCCAAAATAATATTAAAGATTTGTTCCCAAATTTTTATGCTGTTTATACTTTTCTTATTATTTCTAATTAACAATTTGTGCGCTAATATATGCTTAATCGCTAACAGCCTGAAATTTTGCCACGACACCTGTGCTGGGTTCAACCAATTTGTGGCTACATATAATTTCATTAGTAAACTAATATTCATAATTACAATATTTTTTGTTTTGTCCAAATTCTCCGGTGGAATATGTAAAATCAGAAATTCCCAGGAGAGTGTTGAGTTTTGGTAACCCATTTTTTGTAGTTGTAACTTTAAAGAATTCCATAATTTATAAATGCACTTGCAACTCCAGAACATGTGTAACAGGTCTGCTGTCTGATCTATACACTGTGGACATGTAGGTGACTTTTTTGAATCAAATTTATGAAGTGTAAGATGGGTATAATATGCATTGTTAAATATCATCAATTGAGTAAAGACCAGTTTCCCATTGGTCATTAGTCAAATGTGTTTCTTGTAATAGAATAATAACTGGCATATTTTATGAACAGAGTATTTTTCCTGAATCTGTGGTGTGTCAGTGTGATAACCTTGTCAATGTTTATACTAACTGCTTTCAGTTTCTCTGTGAGAATTCTGTGATTTGAAGATTCTGAGGTGACTCAAGGACATTGTGCATAAGACAGCCCACATCCCAGATTGTCTCTCTTAACATTTTGGCGGGAAACTTATTAAAAACTAGTGACAAACATTCATTTAGCAGTGTAAATGCATCTAAACATGACAGAACCTCCACAATGTATTCCACAGATCATCACAGCCTCTATGCAAGTGAAATTAAACTCAAAATTACCAACAAGCAATAAAACTCAGCATTCTTCTCCCAACTCAATTTTCATACAAATCCTATTATTCACTGTGCCCACACAGTCAAAAGCATTTCTATATATTAATAAAGAAAAGAAAAGAGAGTAGAAAATAAAAGGGAGTGAGGCAGAAATAAAAAATGTAAGAGAAAGCTGTAAGAAGTATATACAATGGAATGTTACTTACTGTTTATATTAATAGAGTTAAAAATAAAACATATTATTTACTCTTATTTAGTTCTGATTATTATTAGTTAAAGCATGACAGATTATTTACAAACAAGCATAAGCAGTATAATCAAGGAAGTATAATTAGAAATAGCATTTGAAGAACTTATAAACTTTTACAAGAAATAAATATGTTATTATTCTATTAATGATATTTTCATTACTGTTCTCTCCTGCCCTCCCCACCCTTTACCCACTACATAATCTAAATAGAATGTCATTGTTTAAACAAAGAAAATAATAAAAGAAGAAGGAAAAAAAAAAGATAAAGATAAAAAATGTATCAAATTACTAACCTTACTTTTTTCAGAAAGAAAAACAAATCGAGTCACAGCCTGCCATTAAATCCTCAGGCATTTTGACTGGTTATGAAACAAAACATTTCTTTGCACATAGAGAATAACTTTGATTAAATCTTTTCCAAAATATTTGTGGCTTTCTGGAAATGCAGGAACTATATTCAAAAAGATTAATAATGAACTAAAATGATGAGAGAGAAAAAACATATAACAAATCATTTGTTTTTTAGTCTCTTCTTCTTCTCTGAAGTCTTCCAGGAAGCTTCAGTTGCCAATCTCTTTAATGAAGAACTAGCCCATTCCATTTCTTCTATTTTATCCAAAATCCTTTTTTCTTTGACAAACAGTAAAGCAGAGTCTAAATCATCGAAGACCTTAGGACCATCAGGAAGGAAGATTTTAAGCTTGGCAGGAAACAGAAGGTATGTTTTAAACTGTGCTTTTTAAGCTCCCTTATTAGTGGCAGAAAAACTTTTCTTTTAGCAATTACCATGGAAGAATAGTCATTGTCAAAACGCACAGTTGTCTCATTAAACTTAACAGGAGCTTTAGCCCAAGCAGATTTAAGAACCATCTCTTTATCAAAGATGATAGAAATCTAACTATAACTGATCTAGGATAGTTTTGTTAGAGTTGGTATTAGCTATAGATCTATGTGCTCTTTCAATACCAAAAGAGAATGCTTCTGGTAAATCTAAAGTTTTAGGAGCCATGTTGTTAAAAAAGAAGTAATATTGTTACCTTCAATATTTTCTGGCAGTCCAAAAATCCTAATGTTATTGCCTAGATCTATTTTCCAGGTCATCCAGCTTTGTTTGTAAATGTGTATTTTGTTTCAGCAGAAACTCAATGTTGATTTCCTCTTCTTGTATTTTATTTTCCATGTCATTCACAGCTTCTTCTATGCCTGTCATCTGGATCTTCTGTTGTTGCAGGTCCATATGTAACAAGTCTATTTGTTTTGTAGTTTTTCTATGAAAGTGTCTATTTTAGTATCCATTTTATCCATCTTAGCAGTAAGTTGCTGGACTATAATTATCAGAGACTGAAGTTCTTTCTTGATGCTGGAGTCTTGAGAATTTGTCTTACTGGAACTCATTTCAGACTGATAAACTGACAGGAAAATTTCCAAAGTAATTTCTGACAGGAATATTATTAAGATTTCCTTTCTTTTTTAGATATAGTTCAAGAACTATATAAAACAAACATATTTAGAAAGAAAATTACTTCAAGAATTAATTTTTTAAGTAATTAATTCCTGTCAATGTAATGAAATTGGTGGAGCTGAAGAAATCTGCTGCTATCCTGTGTTCATCCTTGGCCACCGTCTAGACAGATTTTTAACTACTAAAGCATCTATTTTGCGATTAGCTGAGTGTTGCTTATCAAGTTCCTTGTCTTGTTGATTAATTCCTGTCAATGTAATGAAATTGGTGGAGCTGAAGAAATCTGCTGCTATCCTGTGTTCATCCTTGGCCACCGTCTAGACAGATTTTTAACTACTAAAGCATCTATTTTGCGATTAGCTGAGTGTTGCTTATCAAGTTCCTTGTCTTGTTGACCTAGTCAATATTTAAATTTCCCTCGCTCCTCCCTAGTACATGAGTAGCCATGGATATATACTTCCTGACTCTCTCTGTGGCCAATCTGGTTGAGATGGGTATTCTGAGGAATTGTAGCAATTGCCTCTTGTACACTGTCATCCCACCTATTCTTAATAAAACAGATAAAGTATGTGAGAGGTATAAATACACTTTAACTCTGGAGACAAAACTCTGTCATACATTCAAAACTAATCCTATAGATGTTGACAGTGACACTTGCACCATGCCATCTGTACAGGGTAAAGACCTTGCACATAAACCTCCTTATGCTGAGGCACTTGGGTAACCTTCCCAAAACACTAAGACCTACTGTACAGTACAATCAAAGAAAGGGTCCTCAGCCATTATGTAAACATTCTGTTAAATCACCACCCACAGCTACACATAATAACACTGTATCCAATGCTTCTACTTCTAAGCCCTAAGGCAAACCAGTGCACAGCCAAGTTTCCTGGTCATTGGCAATTCCATTGTGAGGTACACCAATGTCCCCCTCACCAGACTGAAGGAGTGAGTCATGGTTAGCTGCCTTTCCAGGGCTAGGATCCATCAAGTCATACAGGCACTGAAGTTACTGAACCACAGGTACCAGTATGACTCTGTCATAGTCCATGTGGGTGTTAATGACCTGAGATGTACTGCCCTTGACTATATGAACCTTCTCCAAGAATGATGCTATGTTACCAACAGAAAATGATTGGTTTTAACAATTGGCATAGCTTCTAGTGTCAATCCAAGGGGATACAATATTGGACAGCCTAGGAGGACATGGTTGATAGACTACGCTGCTTTGCCAGGGCTGGTCTGCACTTATCCCCATTAGGCTTTTGGACACTGACAAAGAAGTTTCCACCACCGTAGTGCCTTTTTTATGCAAAGCCAAACTGATAAATCTCCCTGGGGAATGTAAACATCTGTGTAGTAACAGAGACATAGGTCCATAGGTTCATAGGTAGGTACTAGGCTATTGGCCCAAGGGCCTAAGTAAGCCTAGCCAACAAGGTTCCCTGGCTTACACAACCCAAGAAAGTTATTTTTCTATGCCCCTGTTGAGCAGAGCCACAAAAGTGATCTCCAGGGTGTATTTCCTATTTCCCATCTACTCATCAAGATTTTTCTTGAAGAGTGCTAATGAGGAACTTTGACATAGATGGGTAGCTTTTTCCAGAGTATGGGAAGCCTCTCGGACAGGAATCTATCCCTCCAGCATGTCCTGTTTATTGTGGTGACAAGGTTTAGGTCCCTAGAGCGTGTAGCTTGGAGGGATTGGGATTTCTTTAGGTGTAGCATGTCCAACAGCTCTGGGTTTGACATAGCTTTATATGTTAGGCAGAGATCACCTCAGAGTAGGCAATATGCAGCGGAATAAAGCTGGAGTTTTTTGAGACGGTCAGTGTAGGGCATCGGTTTGAGGCCAGTAATCCTCTTTGTGAGGTACTTCTGTGGCCTTTCCAGCTGCTGCAGATGTCTTGTGAGGTCCATTCCAAAAGGGGCATCTTACTCTATAATGGGTCTAATGAGTGTCGAGTAGAAGGGAACAATGACCTCTTTTTTCCTGGATGAGAACCGTTTTGTGATGAGGTGTGCCACGTAGAAGGATTTCCTGACTACTGTGGCGATGTGATTATCAAAGGAGAGACTACTGTCCACATGGGTCCCAAGGTCTCTTATCACCCATTCAGTGTTAAGTAGACTGCTGCCTATGTGGTAGTTCATGGGTACAGAGTTTTTACCAAAGGGGATGACAATGCACTTTTTGGCACTGAGCTTGAGGCCATGGCTCTGACACCAGGCATCTGTCTCAGTGAGGCCCTTCTGTAGGAGGTCCACATCATTTGGGGACTCGACTATGGCTCCTAGTTTGCAGTCATCTGTGAACTTCATTAGCCAAAGGCCTTCTGTGTTAGCCTGTACTCAGAGAAGTAGATACCAAACAGGAAACTTCCCAGGACTGAACCCTGTGGTAGTCCTAAAAATAATCAGCCCTGCCAAGTTTCAAACCTGGGATGTTGTGCACTACAATCACAGCAACATACCACTACACCATCTGGTTTAAAGTCACAGAAGTACCCTGGTAAAGCAAGGTTGTAATTCCTTTCACACCTTTAGACAAGCTACTGCAGATAAGGGGACTAAAGGTGGAGAAGTTTCAGCCCATGTTAAAACCAATGTCACATCCAGACTAATTAAAGTATATGACCCACTGAAACTCATACATGTGCAATTCACCATAAACAAGGTCTTGTACCAAATCATTGCAACCTATAGGTCCCCCTTCATGTCCCAGGAAATGCATACTACCTATCTCAATGTACTAGAGTCCCTCACTGTTCAACCCAATATGATATTTATGGGGATCTCAACTACCCCTCTATAAACTGTGATTCCTACACCACTTTCAAGGCACAAGCCCAGCACTTCCTAAATTTTGTTAATACCAACATCCTGGAACAGTTGTTCCATTATCTTACCAGCGGTGCAAACATCCCTGACCTTGTATTCACAAACATGGTGGCGGGGTGCCTATGTTCCTTACCCAATGTAAGGTCTTCACTCATCAGATCTGACCATAAGGCAGTATTACTTGAAAAAAACTAAAATTTTTAAGAACTGTTCCAAGGCTAAACCCTCTCTATTAAACATCTTAGCTAAATTCCAGGCATTCCCAAACCCAGTAAACACCATAGCATATGCTGAGTTATTTCTGAAATCTCTGTTACAACCATATTGATAGCTGTATAGAGTGAGCTGTGCCCACTCATATTAATAATGTGACAAACTCAAAAGATAAGCCCCCCTGGTGGAATCACAATATCAGTCAGTTGTACAACAAAAGAAAAAAAAATCTTGGCCAAGAGTAGGAGGAACAAAGCCATACATACTAATACACTCCTTACAAATCTAAACAGGCAACTAAGAGGGTTAATTAATACTTCAAAGGATAAATTTGAAGAAAAAAATAGCTTCTCAGGCAAAGGACAACCACAAAGCTTTCTACAGCTATGTCTGTAACTTAAGGGGAAATACACAATATGCAGAACTTATTATAAATGGCATCACCCACACTGAACTGGAGGACTTTCCCAACTTTTTGGCTGACAGGTTCAGCTCATATTTCTCCCCTCACTCACCCCCTGATAGTCCAAAGGAAATACTGCACACCACAACCCCCCTAACCATTAGTAGAGAACAGGTCGTTAAAGCACTTTCCAAGGCCAAAAATGCTGTATTAATGGGTCCCGATAACATCTCGGTATGTTTAATAAATAGCATTAAACATGACCTCTCTGGTCCATTTGTATCACTTTTCAAGTGGTGCCTTTGGTCAGGTTTTGTGCTCAAAGAATGGAAGATGGCTACATTCATTTCCCCTGCACAAAGGAGGTCCAACCACTTATCCGGGTAACTGCAGGCCCATAAGTCTTACCAGCCTCATATATAAGGCCATGGAAAGAATCATCATGGATAAATGATAAATGAGGACATAGGGAACCTGCAAATGCTGGACCCATCACATTTTGGTTTTGTTAAAGGAAGGTCATGCCCATTAAATCTGGTGCCCTTTTTGAGAGGGTCACCAAACACTGAATGAAGGTAGGGCTGTGCACACAACTTACCTTGCCCTGGATAGTGCTTTTGAAACAATACCCCACTCAGGAATTATAGCCAAGCTCACTAATTTAGGCATAAACCCTTTTATCATCCAATGGATAGCCAACTGATAGGACCAAGGAGGTCAAAATAGGTGAGGCAACCTCCACCAAAAGGCCAGTCACTAGTAAAGTCCCCATGGCTCAGTACTGTGTCCACTCCTTTTTGGCATCTATTTCTCTGAAATGGAAGCAAAATCTGATGGTTTATAGCTGATCAAGTTTGTAAATGATTGCACGCTGGGGATTTTCATCGACTCCACTTTAAACACTAGCATTCTTCAAGAAGGTCCATCTCTGACTAATACATGGTGCCAAAGCCATGATCTTAAAGTCAGTCCTAAGAAGTGCATAATTGCACCCTTTGGAAAGTCACCCATCCTGGCTAATTTATCATGTTGATAATATACCCCTAAAAGTCAACCCAGTGGTCAGTGATCTAGGTACGCACAAAGATAGTAGCCTTACCTTCCACTATCATGTGGCCACAGTGGTGAGGAAATCCTTTTATGTTGTGCCACTTATACGTAAGGTCATGGCATTTAGGTCCAAAGAGGTCATTATACCACAGTACTTTGCCCTGATCAGGCCAATAGAGTACAATGATCCCTTTGATATGTCCCTAGCCAGGCATATGTAGCAACTAGGGGGACCTCAGTGGTTCCTTACAAAAGGAATACAATGTATAACAATCCTGCCTTATGCAGAGCACCTTAAAGTCCTTTTCCTCTACTCAGTCTTCCACAGACTGCCTGGCTTACAAGGCATCCTCAAGCACACACTTATTTATGTATTTATTTGTCTTTGTTTACTGGAAAAGCACAACTGGGTAATACCCATTTTCAGTGGAGGATCAGGAAGAAAAGCTCCATTTGCTCACATTGCATAAGTTCCAGTTAAACACAGAATACTTGTATTTCTACATACACATACACAAACAGTAGTTACACTTTTATTTCTAAGATTTTACAGAGGTGGAAGCTACTAAAGAGAAAGCCCATGCACAGCTTAGTGGATTTTACAAGCAGCAGTTATGTATAAAATTATCTTGACATTTCGGTGAGAGGTTGAGAGTATTCTTTTTAAGGAGAGTATTTGGAGAGTATTGTATGGTGAACACTAAGGCTTAACTTTGTGATGAGCATGTGCAGGATCAGGATTGGTTAAGATGTCTGAGCAGTGGTTTTAAAACTATTGAGTTTGTTGGAGAGTTTTATTTGTGTGGGGATACTAGTCCAGAGTTTAGCAATGTATTGGGAGTAGGGCGAGTGTCCTGCAACATTATTTGACTTATTTGTAAATAATATGAATTTCATTCACACTTAACCAGCCTAAATCCCTTATTTTTTCCTAGCAAACCATTAACCCATAAGGAAACTTACTTCCCAGACTCTGCTTTTAAAGTAGAATACTCATTTAAATACTTAGGATTAACCTTTGTACAAAATTCTCACTCAGTGATGCAAAACAATCTAATTAAAACATGAGCTAGTATTTTTCAAGCTACTCAGAGATGGAGGCAAATAAAGCTTTCAGTCCTGTCCAAATGAATATTTTACCTAAGCTATTGTACCAGTTCAATGCATTTGATATGATTGCTCACCATAAATTTTTTCGCAAAATGAGTACCAAATTATCTAAATTTATATGATATCCAAAGCCGACTAGAATTAGTTATGCCAAACTCACATATCCCAAGGAGAAAGGGGGGGGGGAGCTTAGCTTACCAAATTTCTAGTTAATGGTCTCCATCCTGGACTAAAATCTGGTATAAATATGTCAAACCAACAAATGTTAACCCAAAAGCCCTTCCTTTTATTAGACTAGATTGCTATAAGAAACGTAAGCTTCATAGTCTTTTAAAACACCAAATCCGGATATTCCAGAATTGAATGGATTCCCTAAATCTAACCAAAACACGTGCTCTTTTACAACCTTTACACTTAAACCCTAATATTAAACTGAATAATAAAATGATAAATCAAGAAAAGTATCCACTTATACTAAAATAAATTATTTTGGCTTTTCCCGATTAGGGGTCGCCACAGCGGATCACCTGTCCACTCATGATTGGCAGTGAAGTTTTATGGTGTCGAGTTGCCAGCCCAGTGCCCAACCTTCCACAGAAGGCACGCACACACTCACACCTATGGCCAATTTAGAGTGTCCAATCCACCTATGGCATGTCTTTGGGATGTGGGAGGAAACCCATGCAACCACAGGGAGGATATGCAGACTCTGCACAGAAGGCACCCCAGCCGAGGATCGAACCAGAGAACCTCTTGGGGTATTTACAAATATAGAGAGAAACCTCTACTGGAGCTCAGACTATCCCTAAAGCTACATAAAGGATGTACTATAATATTAAGACAAATTAGTGAGCTTCTACCTGCTTTAATAATAATTCCAGCCATTAACGAGTCAGATCTTAATACTAGCACAATAATACTCAAAACATTATCCTCTAAAAAAATGCTCTCTGATGTTTGTAAAATAATAACCTCCATCAAATATCAGTCCTGTCTTTTATACTCTAACTGCTGGAAAGAAAAGATATAAGATTTCACTGAGGATTTGATATCTCAAGCTATTGCATTAACCCACTACCCGAATATAGACTGGGATCACTACTCAAGCCCCAACACTCTGGCCCAAAGGTTCCTAGAGTTCATAAACTCAAATGCCATGGAACAACTAGTCACCATCCCCACAAGAGGAGAAAACATACTAGATCTCATCATCACGAACATGGGGTCACAATGTTCAACACCGGAAGTATGCCCCTCACTGGTGAGATCACACCATAAACTAATCTCACTGGAAGTCCACATCCCGCCCCCACCTGAGATAAAAAAGACCACAGTGAAGAACTTCTCAAAAGCCGACTTCACACTTCTAAAGACTGGTGTGGTCTCTTTTAAGGCCCCCGAGCTCTGGAAACCATTACTCAAGCCGCTGAATCACTTACAAATGCCTTCTACCAGCACCTACAGGACTGCATGGATCAGGCAATCCCAAACAAAACAAAGACTCTTTGTACCAAAGGCAAGTGTCCAGTCTGGTGGACCCCAGCCATAAACAAGCTCTACAACAAAGGGAGGAAGCTACTACAAGATAGAGCAAAATCCTTAAAAGGGAAGACACCTTTGATCATTATAAGTAAAAAACTAAGATCTCTCATAAAATCATCCAAGGCAAATTTTGAGAGAAAAGTCGCTAAGGACTCAAAAGACAATCATAAGACCTTCTTTAGCTATGTTAGAAACCTGGGAGGAAACTCCCAGATATGCTCAGAATTAGTTCAAAATGATGTAAAAATTATTGAACCTACAGACATTGCCAACATACTGGCTGACAGGTTCAGTGCAAACTCCCAAAAGGTGAGATATCTATACCAGAGGATTGTAGCCCCCCAAACATCTCTAACGCTCAAGTGAGAACTGCTCTCCAAGGCAAAAAACACAGCATCCATGGGACCAGATGGTGTCCCCGGTTGCGTGCTCCACGAACTCAATGAGGAATTAAACCTGCAGTTAGGGCAGCTGTTTAATCTTAGCCTCACCTCAGGATACGTGCCCAAGGAGTGGCGTACGGCAACTGTGGTCCCACTTCACAAAGGCGGTGCCTCCACCGACCCTGGAAATTACCGTCCCATCAGCTTGACAAGCCTGATCTGCAAAGCTATGGAGAGGATCATAATGGAACTCATAAAGAAAGACATAGGGGACTTGCAGACTTTGGATCCAACCCAGTTTGGCTTTGTCAAAGGCAGATCATGCCTTTTAAACTTGGTTGACTTTTTCAAAACAGTCACCAAGGCCATTGATGAGGGAAAGGCAGTCCACACAGCCTACCTTGACCTGGCAAAGGCTTTCGACACAATACCCAGCTCAGGTATCATTGAAAAACTCATCAGCTTAAATGTAAACCCATACGTCACAAGATGGGTTGCAAACTGGCTAAGTGACAGAACCCACAGGGTCAGAGTTGCTGGCGCCATGTCAGACTCAAAGCCTGTCACAAGTGGTGTCCTACAGGGCTCAGTCCTGGGCCCACACCTGTTTGGCATCTACTTTTCAGAAGTACAAGCAAACACAGGAGGGTTATGGCTGACAAAATTTGCAGATGACTGCAAACTGGGCGCCATAGTTGAGAACACATCTGACACAGATATCCTTCAGAAGGGTCTTATAGAAATGGATAACTGGTGCCAGAGCCATGGCCTAAAGTTAAACGCCAAAAAATGCATAGTCATACCCTTCGGGAAAAACAAGGTTAACCCTAGCTACCATATAGGCGGCAACCCACTAAGCACAGAAGAGGTTATCAGGGATCTGGGGACCCAGGTTGACAGTAACCTTTCGTTTGACACTCATATTGCCAAAGTAGTTAGGAAGACCTTCTACATTGCCCACCTGATCATGAAGGGATTCACATCTAGATCAAGGGAGGTCATCGTCCCCCTGTACTCAGCACTCATCAGACCAATGGTTGAGTACAATGCCCCATTCGGAATGTATCTGACACGACACCAGCAGCAACTGGAAAGGCCCCAAAAGTTCCTCACCAAAAGGATAAAGGGTCTCAAAAATATGTCTTATGCTGCCCGACTGAAGGAACTCCAGCTCTATTCAGTCGCTTACCGTCTGTTCAGAGGTGACCTGTGCCTGACATACAAGGCCATGTCCAACCCAGAATTGATGAACATGCTTCACCTCAAAAAATCTAGATCCCTCAGAACTACAAGGGCGGGAGACTTAAACCTTGACACGGTTATTAATAGGATGTGCTGGAGGGACAGATTCATCACCCAGAGACTCCCTATGCTGTGGAACAAAATCCCGGTACATGTGAGGCAGAGCACCTCGCTGGCTTTGTTCAAGAGAAATCTTGACCAATGGATGGGAGATCACAGATATACCCCAGGGATTATCTCAGTGTCACTGCTTGACAGAGGCACAGCAAAATAATGGGCATAGTATCTTCCAAACTAAAGGGGTGGCGAAAGCCACAAAACTCTGGGCTAGGCTTATAAATGCCCTTGGGCAGATAGCCTAGTATGAACCTATGAACATATGAACCTTAAGCTGACCTCTTTCAAGAACCTCATTTACACACAACTAATGATTAATAACAATGTTTATTTTACTCCAGTTATACTTAATAGTTTTAATTCCAAAATATCCTCATCTTGTTCATGTTGCTAATTTTTGAAGGCTGACGATGCATGTTTTATGGAATTGTAATTTTTCAAACAACCTTTGGTGCTCTCTCACAGTAAGATTAGAACAAATGGGATACAAGAAATCAACATTATCTTGGGGATTTGATATTCTCCACATCACTAAAAAACTACCTAGACTAAACATATTCCTAGTACCCTTTTGGCATAAGTCAGACTCTATATTACTCAAAATTGGTTAGACTGTTCTAAACTTTCTTGGAAAGGCTTCAGAAATATGGCGATCAGATATGTGTCCTCTCATAAACTTATAACAAATAATATTAATAAGCGGTCTTACTATCAAGAATACTGGAATCCTCTCCTTGAACAGATACTAATAGAATACACTATGCAGGTAACGTGTTTCTGTTTTAGCAAAAGATGTGTGAATAAACACTTTCAGTAATCAATTATAAATAATATATTACATTTTTTTCCCTCGGTCAACATTGTAATATTTACTTCTTGTGACTTTGTAACATTTATACATTTTTAAAAGCACTTTCCAGTTTAACTAAATGTACATGTACACATGTACACCAAACAGAAACAGGAACTGTACCGAACGCAATAACTGAAAACAAATAACAGTAACAGTAAATAGCAAACAAAAATAAACAAAAGGAGCAACAACCTCCCACAACTCTTTAGAGTACAGGGATAAAGCCCTGACCAGGGTGGCACTGAGAGAAGTGAGAGGCCACTGCAGGCTCATTCATCCTAGAGGGGAGGAATGGAGGGGGTTATGATCGACTGTTGTGGTGAGATCTAGTGGAAGCACTTGGTGTTATACCTGCAATATATAGGCCTGCCATGTCACATCTGTGCAACAGTACTGGCAGGAGATGTAAGCATGCTGATGCACATGTCCCACAGCATCACTGAGCAGAGCTGAAGAGAAATACCTCAGGGAAGAGGGATCTCCAAGGGGGAGGGTGGGTCACTCTGTCTCACCTGAAAGCTGACCTGATCCTTTCTGCCTATCTCACCATTTGGTTACCTGACAGAATGAATGGACCAGTTGCATAAAGGAACCAGACCCTTATACCCCCCCCCCCAAAAAAAACAGGAGTAAGGTGTAACAAAAAAAAAACTCTCTTTTTTTCCTACCAGAACTAACTAGCAAACTATAAGGTAAAAGCTACAAAAGTGCATCACTAGAAGAACTACAAACAGTAAATAGTGAAGTGCTTTCCAGGATGTGCTGCAACAAGCTTTAATACTTCAAAGACAAGAAGTACATGCAAAGGCTTAGGTCATCTTCAACCAGATCTCTTTCATTGCTGATGTTATAAATAGTGCAGACATGCAGAGCTAAAACTGCTGACAGATTGGAAATAACTTTAATGTTTGTTTTAAGAATGCTGTTGAAGTACTGAGAATAGAAAATCCAAAAGGGAGAGTGAAAAATGCTTACACTTGGAGGGGAGGGGAAAGCAAATGAAGTTTTTGACCAAGCAATTATCAAAAAAACCCACAAAGGTACCAAAAGTAATTATCAGAAGAACAGGAAAAAGCAATGAAAAATCACAGCAAAAAAAATCTCATGTTAGAAAAGTATCCTGAGATCATTCTCTGATACATCTGTTAATATAAGAAGCATGTACCACATCAGGCTGCTGGTGCCATTGATGAAATTACATCATGTACATTGATCAAAAGGTTGGGAAAAAGGCTCTAAAATTAACTATGGTGTGAGAAAAGAGATCTAGACAGGAAATGTCTTTGCACATAGGAGGGATTAGTATCCTGAGAAAGCTTTGCAGGCCAAGCTCTGTATTGCCCGATGGCAGCAGTCCTGCTGTTACTGAGGATGGACCTCCTCCACATATCGCATACATAGATACACACACACACACACACACACACACACACACACACACACACACACACACACACACACACACACACAAAATGTTGCTGTTGCTTTAAATGATAGGGATTAATCTTGTAGGAGGTGTGTGCCTTTTACTGCACTGATGATGCCAGTGGGCGAAACCGGTCTGCTTTAGCTCAGCTGTTGCCCTGCCTTGAATTTAATAAATTGCTATTTGGTGAATTGAAGCTGCTTTTATGGATTTGGTAATGAATATTTATCAATAAATCCCGGTAAGCATGAATTTCTGAATGGAGTGCTGGATTTTTGATGATGTTTTAGTTGAACTATATATATATATATATATATATATATATATATATATATATATATATATATATATATATATATATATATATATCACTTCTGAATCTCAAAATACTGAAATATAGAACATAACAGCCACAATGAAGACCCAACCCTTCCCACAAAAGCAACAACAAAAAAATACATAACACTAGTTTACGTTTAAGCAGAGGGCAACTCCCCTACACCCTACTGTGGAGGGGAGGGTGGTAATGCTTGCAGCCAAGAAATTCCTGGTTGTGAGAATAACTGTGATATGAAGCATGTTGATTGCCTTATTTTGAATGAGACATTACCAAGTCTTATGTTTGGTAATAATACTACTGACTACATTAAAATTTGTTTTATAGAAAATTCTAATGACAATAATGTAAATAAGTCAGAATGTTTCTTTACACACAGTACGAGTACTGGTAACTTTAGTATCAAAAATAAAGGGAAGGATTTTTTGAGTGACGACTTTGACAAAGATTTTTTTTGATTCAGCAGATACTAATGCAGCAAACATGGGATTTGAAAGCGGTTACACTGACCTAAACAGTACAATTGGTTTTGATTGCTTTAAAACTATTGATAACGATTTTACTAATGTTAATAATTGTTCTTATGGGACAATATCTGATTTGCACTATGACACACAACAAATGTTGATTACTTCTTCATGTTTAGTAGACTCTATTTGGAATGATTCAGTTACATCATTTTTTAACAAGGAAGTTACCAGTGTTAAGTGTAATAACTTCAGTCATCCTGGTGAGTCTGAGAATTCTGGAACTGACATTAACTGCCCCATTATCAAATGCACCCCAAATCATAACTGACAGTAGGGGTAGAGTATTACAGGGGTTGGAAGATATTACTACACACGACATTTTAGATAGGTTTGATAATTCTTGTATTTTTAATGACAGAAGAGCCAGCCTTGAAGGGGCTGGAACTGTGTCTCCCTATAATCAACCAATTCTCTCTTCTTCCTTTTCTACCCCCCCCCCACACCAACACAGATGGAGGGGATCCTAATGAGGTACCCATACCATTTAGTCATTCACCTACCTTAGATGAGAATTCACAGTTCAGTGAATCCAATGATGGAAATCCACTTTTGAATTGTTTTGGGTCTTTTAGTGAGACTAAGGAGAACATCAGTCATCAAAATGCAGAATCCATTAACATTGAACTAGCTGCTGGTGAATCATTGCTTTTGGTAGTAGGGGATACAAATAGCAGTACAGAGGAAAATGACATGGGGCCTAGTTGCAACCAAAATTCTACTAAAGATTTTACAGTATATAATTTTTCCAATGTCAACATCTCAACAAAACATGCTGATTTTCTGAGTAAGGGTTTGAGTTTTGTACCAGCCAGGAAATTCAATCTAGCTGAAACACTCATAGATTTAAAATTATTTACTAGTAAATTAAATTTAGCCCTTTGGCTTAAGTTGGCAGGTGCTAACACTAGGGCCGACATGAACACAGGTCTCAGGAAATCCAATTCTTTCAACATGCCCTTGAATAATGGGCTAGTGTTGTTCGAAAAACTTTGTGAAAGGGCAATTCGAAAACTTTGTTTAAGGCCCCAATACTGTAATGTAAATTATAAAGTTAACCTATCAGAGAATGAAACAAAACTTTTTAGTGATCTTTGTAACAACAAAACAATCAGAATAATGAAACCCGATAAAAGGAGGGGGCATTGTCATCATGGATGTCGAGGATTATAACAATAAGATGCTCAAGCTCCTTTTTACTGACAGGTATCAAAAAATGAACTTAATATTGCTTATTCTAAAACTGACGGTTGTTTATACAACATGGTCATGCAGGGACAAATTGACAAAAGTGCCTATGAATACCTATCCAATGAACACCCAGTGGTGGCAGGTATATTCTGTATACCGAAAATTCATAAAGACATCTGAAACCCACCACTGAGACCGATTGTGGATGCTGGCAGGAGCAAAACGTTTTACATAGCTAAATATGTGGATAATTTACTTCAGCCATCCACCAGTTGCATTACCCATATCTGTAAAGACTCATGGGAATTTTTATCCAGATTAGCAAATTTACAATTCACACCAGATTGCATATTTGTCACAATAGGTCTACAAGATCTTTATTCAGTTATTCCACACAAGGAGGGACTTGATTGGGTGGAAAGTATGCTCTTTGACATAGGGCTATTGAACAACAATGACACCAACATGTCTATCACACTCGCGGAATTAGTCCTGAGCAACAACTTTTTATATTTTGAAGGACAACTATTCAAACACATGAGTGGAATGGCAATGGGTGCCTCATGTGCCCCAAGCTTAGCCAACCTATTTATGGCATATCGGAAGAAACAATTTGTGATCAATAGTATATTTGCTGACAGTTGGTCATTTTATATTAGGTACCTGGATGACATCTTTATCATTTGGACAGATTCTTTGATGAAACTGAACGATTTTCTAATGTACATCAATAATAGCAACCTCTTTCTTAAATTTACCCACAACTTTGACAAGGACAAGATGGCATTTCTTGACATTCTAGTATCAAAAGATTATTCATAGGGTCGCTTTAGCTCCAACATTTTTCGTAATAAAACGTTTTCTAATTCTTATCTCCACTATGACAGTTGGCATCCCAAATTTCAAAAAAGAGCAGTTGTCAAGGGACGACTAGTCCAACTTGCTCGAATGATATCTGATGATGCAGTATTTTCGGTGGAGATTGAAAAACTCTTGGATATGTTTACCCACAGAGGTTATCTACCAGATCTTTTGGTATCCATCAAAGATGAAGTATGTGACAAAAGGAGTAAGGGTCTGTACCGTCCCCTATTACCAATCTGTGATAACTCCTGTCATTCCTAATCTTTAGTAGGGCCATTGACCTCTGGTGATCATAATTCAGACAAGTCATATGAACGAGCCTTGATTATTACTTTTTCTTTAAACACCTACCATGTTGTTGATGTAGTTAATCAATTTTGGCCTATTGTTACTTCCATAGACGATGGTAATGTACTATTTGGTTCCAAACCTAAGATAGTATTTAAGAAAGACAAATGTTTTAAAAGTTTACTGGAAAGGAATTCAGATAAACTTAGTACCAATAGACCAACAGGTATGTACAAATGTAACCACTGTAACTACTGTCAACATATACTCTGTTGTGAGTCTTTTTTCATCAAAGACAAGAAATATGAGGTGAAAAAATATTTTAATTGTTCATCCAGGGGAGTGGTTTATGGTGCACTTTGCCAGCAGTGTAAAGCATTTTACATTGACAAGACTGGGCGAGCCGTGAAACAGAGAATATATGAACATCTCAATGAAATCAAGAAAGGGGAGACAATGCAATGTACAGACATATTTCTGCCTATCCTGGTCACTGTTTTAAATTTGTGGTGATTGATTTCTTGGAACCAGATTCAAGGGGCTTTTACACTGAAACACCTTCTCAAAAAAGAACTCATATGGATTCTTGTGTGTGACGCCCTTACCACCCCCACCCCCCCCCCCGGTTTGAATGAATGTTGTTCTATTACACCTATATTAAAGCTAAAAGGTATTGAGGGCTGATTATGCCATGTTACTCATACATTTGTAACTGTAACACTGATTTTTTTTACAATTCCTATTCTCAATATTATTTTCATTTTTATTTCTATTTTTATTGTTTCATTATGTTCATTGCTCATTTTTATGCAATTTTAACTGTCATTCACAGCAATTTTTGTTGACGTTTTGTGTACTAAACTAAAGTTAAGTCATGTGACTGTTTGATCACATGTTGATCACATGATGTATTAGGATTATTTAAGGTTGGAGATAACCATGCCAAGAAGATCTGAAGAAGTGTTTGCTAAAGGCAAAAGAGCTTGATTGCATTTAGTCTGTTTCTCCTGTCAATAAATTGGATTTGTGGTTTGGACTTTGGTTTGTGTGGTTCCTGGGCCTCTTGCTTTACTACATGTGGTTCTTGGTTCTTTTCTTCTGGATTGGGGAATATGCCATTTCCGTGATATTGTGCAATCTTGGAGTTAATATATATAATTGGCGGGGGTGAAACCACAACAAGTGTTCATTGAGGGGGGCTTGCCCTCTGTTAAAAATTTTTTATCTATTTTTTTACATGTAAATTATCATGCTAATCTTGTACAATGCACATTTTGACTATATATATATATATATATATATATATATATATATATATATATATATATATATATATACACACATATACATATTTTCCCATTATTCAGATTAGAAGTAAATAAACTGAATGAATACATGTAGAATCTGCAAATAACCTGCTATAGTAAAATTGACACTTTGCTGCTCCAGTGCTCCCCCTTCCTTTTTTACTGCATGACATGTTTGTTACTTCTCTCCTTCCTTCTGCCTAGATGGTTTATAGTGCGTTCCATAAGTTTGTTTCAATATTTTGATCAATGTATGTGATGTATTCCTTAACAGTGGTACTAAACTGATGTAGGGCATGCTTGTTATATTAGCAGCTAATTAAGGCTTCTGATACAGCAACATTAACATACATGCTTTATAACATAGAAGAAAGGCAGATATGCTGGTTGAAGGCAGCAGAATATGAGTTTAAAGTAAAAATCAGAAATCTCTAGTTGCATTCCCTGCAGTCAATCACTTGGTCTGCAGACTGCAGCAAAAATATACAGCATCCCATTCCAGGGTATTATTTGTTTATATTGACAAAGTGCAGGTTCAATTAATTACTTCTAAGACATTTTGCAGAGGTTCCTGGGTACTTACTTTGGCTGACAACTGGTGAATACGTAACTTACAGTACCTGACATGGTTCAACAACTAGATCTTCAGAAAGAGCACAGCTATTTAGCTGTGATGCTTATTTTAAAGCCAGAGATGAATTTAGTGTTTAGCAGAGTAAGCTTGTGCTTAGGATATGAATTCTCTGGGAAAGGGAATACTGGTTGAAAATCAAAAAAACAATTTTGTTAATTAATTTTTTTCTACATTTTTGTTGACCAGGCTAGTCCCGCTAAGCCAGCGGCCTCTTTTTAGGGAAGACCTATTAAGTGCCATGGGATCATTTACATCCACCTGAGCTAACACCAACTCAGACAGATGCAACCTCAGTTAAATACCTTGTTGCCTGCTTCCGTCTTCAGTTCAGGTTTAAGTTTATTTTTTGTCTAGTTCCTATGTGAAACTACAGACACAGCTCAAGCATCTTAGTAATTTGAGTGGCAATTTTAATAAAGCTGTATAAAAACCTATAATCAATATATGATACTTGCTGATAATAAAAGCAGACATTTAAACATAAGAAGTATGAAAAATTCTGCCATCCCAAACTACATTGGAAAACAGTTCACTAAAATGCTAATAATGAGTCCAGCTTCTACTTTGGTGTAGAATGTACATCAAGGAATATCCTTACTAGTAAATGCAATCACCACAACAAAACACCAGAAACCTTCAGTGGGCATGGTCATCTCCAAACATCCCAACATGCTTAGCTCAACCAAAAATGACTCATCTATTCATTAAAGTTACCGTGCCAAACTTTGATCCATCCAAAAGACAGTCAGATCCAAAAATAAAAGTCCACTGCTGAAAAATAGAAACCGAGCTCAACTTTTTTTCAAGAACTGTCTCTCTGTGCACGTCACATGGCATCATTCGCCAACTCCAGCAACAGAAACAACTCGAAAGAAGCAGAAGCAGCACACAAACACAGATGAACAAACGAAGGCAGTTCTAATGCCACCCACACCGGTGCATGATAGGAAAAATACTGAGTCTGACAACTAATCCAAATCTAAGTTCTATTGGAATCCACAGGTAGTAGGAATAATAATATGAATAAATGAAACTGACTTGGCGACAATAGGCAGATGACTACCTCCATCTTCATACATGCACAAGCATAGCAGTGATGTTTTCACTCCTATTAGCAATCGTAACTAGCAAATGGGTATCAGAATCTATATGAATAAAGCATAGACATCACTGCTTTGTTAGAAGGCCATGGCAATATAAATCTTGCTCTGATTAAAGTGATTGTGTAATGCAGTTTTTGTTACTTCCATTTACTTTTTAAAAATATACCTCCTTAATCATAGCTATAGAAATATGGGGAAACATATACTATAGCTATAAAGTTTGCTTATAGTATTTTGTCATATGTAACTATATAAAAACATGTCGTGAGAGATTAACATTTAGAGCCTCTTGTATATCACAAACAACACATGCTGTGCTGATCAAATATTACAGCTTACTTAGACTACTATAAGGCCCAATCATAATTGGCAGTGAATAGCATGTTTAGGTGTACAGTAATATCTGCTTGATATAAAACCCAGCATGAATTATTGCATTCATGAAATGACATGATTCTTTTTGTTATGCAGGTACTGATGGCAGAATTCATTTTTAAGTTTGTTTTGAACATAATTGTATAACCCTACCTCCATTATCCACTTAAAGTACTTGTTTTTCTGAGACCCTTGAAATACATATGAAGTAAGAAAGAAAAAGAGAGAGAAATAGTTGTAGATACTTTTTTATTTTACTATTGACTGTGAACGTTGTACATAAAGATGTGTGAAAATGTGCCAAAATAAGTAATTATTGCTCTGTGTTTCCATGCAGTGGTTGCTTGTGGTGCACAATGTGAAAATGTGTTTTGACAGTGTTACTACTGCTGTATTGTTTTGCTCACTAAACTTAATGCCATAACGGCAGAGTGAAAATATGTGCTATGATACAGTGTGTAGACAAATCAGGAACAGAGCACCATGGTATTTTACCAGGTTATATTTGTTTTATTTAAAACTGGAAATAGAATACTTTGCATTTATTTATTGGGTATGCATTATATCCATATTATGCTGTGAGTTTTGTTTACTAGTGATGATATTTTGAGATTGTATTTGTGATACAAAATGTTGTATCATCTTTTCATCTGTTAGCTTCATAAAACATAGAAGATAAAATGACATTACAAAAAAACAAAGAATAAGGGGGTTAAAGGATGGCATTCCCTATATAAATCATTGACGTTTAGTACATAATTATGCAATCGCAGATATATAAATATTCCACTTATTGATACTGCAATGTGTTTCTTGTTTTTTTTTTTTTTTTTTTCATTTAATATATGTTCAAACAGCAAAATCCAAGAAGAACCATGTGGAAAGAAATATCTCAAATCCAAAACAAATGTTTTCATCAACATTTCATCAGGTAGAACCATTTTGGATTTGTTAATATAATAAAAAAAGATATTCCTTTTCACTTCGTTCTTGGTTGGATTTTGCTTTTTTTAATTTGTTGTTACTATATTAAAACTGACACAATATACTTGCTTTTCATGTTTAAGCTTTAACTCTCTTTGACTATATATCAAAAGTTTTGGCTGAGAATCCTAGATGAGCTCTGCATGCTTGTGCAGTGCTAACTGTCAGGAGTTCACTTCTTGGGAGAGCTCACACTGAAGACATACATTATGCATTGCCTTTGAATCCCCAGAGCCTTCATATTTCAACAAATCAGCACTTTGCTATGCTATGTATCTAGGAGTCCCAGCCTTTCTGTAGAGAAAGGTCCCTAGTATTAATTAAACTCATATTCATGGAAAGGACTATTAGTCTCAAACAAAACCCTTCCATTGGCATCAAAAACACAAAGGGCAGTCCTAGTCCTTTATTTTAAGATTCTTAGGAAATACATTTGTAATCTTGCTGCAGCTGAAGTAGCTGCCCTACAACTGCCCCACAACTGTCATGCAAATCTGGGTCAGGTACTTGCAGTGAAAGAGACACATAATTTAGTTTTTTTCCACTTGTTTATATTTGCTTACATACAGAAACCTAAAGCTTCAGTATTCTTGTCAAGCTAATGGGCTAAAGAACTGAGTTTGACTCGCACCTTACTGCATATTGTATGCTTCTGACCAAGTTAGCCATTCATTACTTCCTGGTGATTTCTGAAAGGTACTTATGCACATCATATTTTTGCCAGTTATAAATAAAAATAAAGTCTGTCAAAATATGCAGTGACAGATAAAAAAACTATATAGTCACAATCTTCCTGTTTTTTTTCTGCCACTGTCATTACTGCTCCTAGGTTTCCATTATGTTTTACTGCACACATTATAACAAACTACCTATCCCTCAACTTACTGCTTAATAACCAATATTTCCTTCTGCATTGTGAAAAGGCTTAGCAAAAGGCATATATCTAGATGACATCTTTGCTTTTATCTGCATTAGCAAAACTGTTATGATTGACCTACTTTTTCCTTTATTCCCATCCCCCAAATGTATCCCTTTCAGCTTTATTACATAATCATTTGAACATATATAATACAAAGGACAATTGTACTCTGTCATTTATGTACTCCATTGACATATTCCTAAATTTATTTTATTTTATTTTACATTTGTTGACTGGGCTAGTCTAACTGGATACATGTCCATTTTCAGTAGAGGCCCGGGGAGAAAAGCTCCAGGAAAACATGCAGAAATTAAAAAAGTAACAAAAAAAAAAAGTAGCCATTGTTTCAAAAATGAATTAAAAACTCAAAACTATATTTTTTCCCAAAAGATGTGCATAATTATACTACTCAAAGTGACAATAATAATATTTAAGTAACATAGATTTATATGCAGAATCTAGTATATAGAGGCATTGTAGGGAGGACTGTAGTGGATGTAGTCTGAAAAAGAGATTTAAGGATGAAAGTTAGTCAGGGTTGGTACAGGAGCATAACCTGTTGTTATTATGATATAGTTTTAGATTCCTTTTAAAAAGTGGGAGTGAGGTCTGAGATGTAAGGTCAGGTGGTAGTTGATTCCATACTTTTCCAACAGAGTTAGAGAACAAGGTGTCGCCTGCTGAGTTTTTTGATTTGGTAGTATTAATCAAAATTTTGTTTGAAGAGCATAGAATCTTGAGGTTATTATATGGTATAATGAAGGCAGAGAGTATTGGAGCATTGCTGGGTTGATACAGGGTTTTATGGGCTATTGTAAGTTGGTGAAATCGAAGCTGGTTAAGAAATTCTAACCAGCCTGGTTGTTTTAGATTCATACTGTGGTGAGTTCTGAAAGGAGAGCTTGTAGCAAATCTAGGAATATTATTATATGATATAGCTAGTTTGCTGAGGTTATTTTTAGAGAGGTTGGTGTATATGAGGGAAGCATAGAATAGGGTTGAGATTAAGTGGGTTCTGACTATAGCGGTCCTAGCTGCTGGTGTAAGAAAAGTTTGATTCTGTAGAGGGATCCTAGTTTTCTGTTAACTGATTTTATTGTGGCATTTATGTGAGTATCAAAGTTTAGGTTATTGTCAATTGTAATTCCTAAGAGTTTGGTGGTAGGATCAGGAGAAATAAGAGTACCATTGTTGGATGTGAGAGTGATATGTAGAGGGGTGTGAAGAGTAAAAATTTAGTTTTTGGGGGGTTGAGAAGGAGACAGTGGTTAAGAACTATTGTTTTACAGTGTTGAAAGCTTTTTGTGTAAGAGACTGAAGTTCGGCCTGGGATGCGGCTGAACAGATTATAGTAGAGTCATCTGAATATTGAATGCAGGTAGAGAGTGGATGTGAACCAATTCATAGATAGAGGGTCAAGTGAAAGGGACTTCAGTATGTGTAGAAGGAGTTGATGATTAACCATGTTGAAGGCTTTAGATAAATCAGCAAAGAATGCAGAAGAAATAATATTATTGTTGCGGTTTTTGTTGATACAGTTAGTGAAGGATAACAAGGCAGTGGTGGTACTATGGAATGGTGTGAAACCATGTTGACAGTTAGCTAGTAGATTGTGATGGAGAAGGTGGTTGAGTAGTTGTGTGTGAATGTATTTCTCCATTATTTTTGCAAGTGGGGAGAGTAGAGCTATGGGACGAAAGTTGGAAAAGTCATTGGAGTTCCCACCTTTATGTAGTGGGATGATATGAGACATTTTCCAGATAGATGGGATAGCACCTTCCTTTATGGTTCTATTTATCAGTATGGAGATGGGATAAGCTATAGCTTTAGCTGCTTTTTGCAGGAATTCTGCTGGGAGTTTGTCAGCTGAGGGAGTGGTTGGTTTTAGCTTTTGGATTAGGGAGCAGATGTAGGATGTGGGTACTGGTTCTAAATGGAATAATGGGGGGGATGGTAGTGGGAGTAGGCAGATTAGAGGTGTCAGGGGACAGATGGTTTGCAAGATTTTGGATAGTATCAGTGAAGAAAGAGTTGAAGGCATTGGCTGTTTGTATTGGATAGTCAGGGTTGGAGCCTAGATGGTTAGGGGGGATAGTTTCACTTGGGTATAGAAGTTTGTTCATACTAGTCCAAAATATTTATGGTTCCTTGAGGGAGGATTGTTGTAGTTGGAGATAATAGTTCTTTTTATCTAGTAGGATGGCTTTTTTTGTAATATTTCTATGTTGTCTAAAAAGTTTGGTGATCAGTAGTATTCTTTGTACTATGCCATTTAGCCCAGGATTTGTTTCTGCAAAGGATTAGTTTTCTAGTATTATTTGAGAGCCAAGGGGCTAGTTTAGTTTTAATTCTAATAGAGCGTGTTGGGGCATGATGGTCTAGGATTGTTAAGAAAGTGGTGTTAATGTATTCAACTGCTTTATTTATAAGGAGAGTTTTTAGAGGTGCCCAATTGCATTGTTTACGTTCTGTTTGGAACAGCTCGGGGTTAAAAGTTTTTTGGTGCGGACTGTTTTGATAGTGCTAGGGATGGTTAGGCTAGTTTTATGTCTGATAATATATATCAGTGAATGGTCACTTAGGTCATCTGGAAGGGTTTCTTTTGTATAAGTTTGACGTGGACTATTAGTGAGTATCTAATTCAAGGTACTTTCTTTATTGCTAAATTTATTTATTCTGGTGGGAGAGTTTATAGCTTGCAAGAAACCATATAGGTTAATAAAGGTAGTGGGGTTAGTGCTGCTACATGAATTCCAATCTATATTAAAGTCTCCTAGGACTATGGTTTCTTGAGGGAGGTTAGTAGAAAGCCAGTTTAGAATGTATTCAAGTATACTATTGTTATTTCCTGGGGGAAGATAGGAGCAGATGATGTTTATGGCTTTGTGTGTGTTAAGCTGGAGTTTAGAGATAATTATTTTGGCACTATTATCTAATGGTAGGGTAAGATTTACAATGCTAACTTGCAATTCTGCTTTGTAGAGAATTGCTACCCCTCCACCTTTTTTGATTGTGCGGTCAAGTTGAATGATGCTATAACCTAGGGGGGTGATTTCATTGTCTTTTATTGTGGGTTTAAGCCATGTTTCTGATAAACAAAGAATGTCAAACTGGTGGACATCTAGAAGGGCATGAACTTGAGCTATTTTATTGCAGAAACTATGTATATATAGATAGAGAGTGAATTGGAGGGTTTGGTCGATGTTAGGGGGCTTGTTTTGTATAGGTTACAGTTTGTAGTGATATGGGTAGAGTTTGGTCCAGGGTTAAGATGAATGTCCCCATCTATTAAGGAGTGGAGGAATGTAAAGTGCTTAGATTGGAGAGGCTTACAATGGAAGTCGAATAATTTTTTATTTTTTAGGTTGCTATATTTGATGTGTACTAATCAGTGATATTTAGCTAGTAAGTAGCTGGGTTTGCAAGTGAAATTAATGAAGTTTGTAGATATGGCTAGTGTAGGTGATAAAGTGTGTTTGGAAGGGAAGAGGAGGGTAGATTGGAGGGGTTGTTCATAGGAAGTTAAGAGGTAGGTTGTAGTTAGAACAGGTAGGAGAGAGACTACTATAAGTAGTTGTAACTGGTATGGCATAACTGAGGAGAATATAATATTTATAGAGTGGTGGGAATTTAAAGTTGAAATAGGATTTATAGGTAAGTTAGGACGTGTGGCAGTAGGTGGTGTATATTGCCAAAGGGGATGAAAGATAAAGTATCAGTGGGAGTGTCTTAAGAGATAAAGACTGGGTGTGGTAAAGATAAGGTTAGTATGATTGGAGTAGGATTGTAGGGGGTGTGTCTATGGATGAATAAATGTAGGACCACTAGGGACGGGTGGAAATCAGGGGCAGGGTTGGCGAGCGGAGTGAGCCTGAAGGGCGAATGGAGCGGGTAGAGACAAGACAGTGAACTATCGAGGATGACAATCTATAGAGTGGGAGAATTCTGCAGGTAAGTCTGAAAGTAAGAGAATGTAGAAATAAGTTAAGAGGCTAGAAAGAGGAAAGTATGCATGTCAGAGAGTAAGAGTTTGGTTAAAGGTACCCTAGGACAAGGGTGGGAAAGGTAAAAGAATAAGTCTGTGAAAAGTATAAGCTTGAAAACGGGGTTGGGAAGGTATAGTAAAGAAATAAGTGTAGGAATTGAGATGCAGAAAGCTTATGGTAAGGTGCCGCCAAGTGGCCAGTCACTTAATTGCAGCAAATGTTCACATACAAGGGTGGCAGGCTACAGGAAAGAGGGGGTTAGGCTACTTATTAAAAAAAGTGAGAGTAGGCTGGATAAAAGGGTTAGCTAAAAAGAATAGAAATAAGATAAATGGGGGGGGGGGTTGTTGGCTGCTGGCTATCTTGAGTGGGAAGCTTACCTAACGTAGCAGAGTTTTTAAACCATAAATATTGGTACAAAGTTCTAGTAGCTGGATCAGCACATACTTTCACTGTCTTAAAAAAGGTTGGTCTCTCAGGGAGCTGGTGGATAAATTCCTAGTTCGGACTAGTTTTCAGACGCTTCCAGAAGAGTGATTTCAGGTGTTTAAGTACAGGGATGTACTGGTTCACCAGGCTGGTAAAAGTAGGAAGAGAGAAAAGGTAGTGAGGCAGACAATACTAGAATTAGATAGCAAAGTAAGAGTTTTACAGACACAATTGCATGTAATTGCCACAAAACATCAAAAAAACTTGATTTGTTTTTAGTCACTTAGAAAGTACAGTAAAAAAACAGGTACATCTATGACTCTAAAAACTCTACAAATTACATACAGATAGCTAGGATGGAGATAGCTGCATTAACTTGACTTAACATAGAGAGGTTATTGGGATAAAACAGAAAAAAAACTTGTGTAAATCTAAAGAGCATTACTAAGGCTGATTCAGGCTAAGTAGAATAGGCATTACATGTAGTATTAGAGTAAAAAAATAGTGGTAGAATAGCTTCTTCATAAGAAAGTGTGTAATTAGTAGCACTATGCAGTTGAGACGCTTATAGCGTTCCCTGTGCACAATGCTAACTATGTTTAAGTAAGCATGAATACCCCAGCTGTGTTTAATAGGTTTCCAAAACCCTTATTCAATAAACCCCCTCCTATGTGTTATTTTGCTAGTGAGGTTGAAGCGGGCATGAGTATCAAGCTATATATCACTGCTTAACAAAGCGATATAAGTTAGACTCCCTTAATGAGTCATAGAAAGTTAACAAAGTACCCGGGCTATCTGTATTGAAGCGAGCATTACTATCAGGTGTTATTTCATAGTTTAGTAGAGCGCTATTTAGTAGAGCTCCCTATTAGCCTCTAAAAAGAAATATAAATAGTAACAGGGCAATAATTGATATTTAATTGCTTCAGCAGTAGCCGAACCTTTAGTAGTATTCCCACATGCTCAGCGTTGTATGGGTGTGTCTTCAGCGAGAGCGTTAAACTACATCAATTACTTTGCACAGCAAACAGTTGCAAAACATGAAATATATAGAGTAACAGGGCAATAATCAATTTAAATTGCTTCAACAGTAGCCGAACCTTTAGTAGCATTTCCACATGCTCAGTGCTGTGTGGGTGTAAGCGTCTGCAGCGAGAGCGTTAAACAAATACAACTACTTTACACAGCAAACAGTTGTAAAACATGAAAGTGGTCATGTTATGACTAAATAATTCTATATTGAGCCTCCAGACACAATCCCATGTGCAGACGCTATGCAGGAGAAAGTGTTATCGGTGAAAGCTTTGGTAACAGTAAAAACATTACCTGCATTCATTTTAAGGCAGAGAGCAGATATTCCTTTAAAAATAAGCAGGCATTCACAAATCATTTACAAAAGACAATGCTTACACTTACTGTTGGTCAAGCACCCGAAACAGAGTGCACAGCAGCCAGGTAGAGAGCGGGAGAAGAAAGATGGCCTCCCTAATTATGGGGTATATTTATAAGTTGAGAGAGGATGTTGGGGGCAGAGGGGGAGGGGAGTACACCATAAGTACAGGTGTGGGACAGAAGTCACGGGCTAAGGAGTGTTAGGTTTGATATCAGGGGGGCAGGATTAGTGTAAGGGGAGGAGCACAGAGTTATAGTATGGGAGTAGGTGCGGGATAGCAAACACAGCTGAATGAGAATCAAAGGTGAGGAGAATTTAGAGGGCTTTAAGCACTGTAGAAGAGAGAGAAACCAAAAGGTAAGAGAGCTAATGGGGGTAGAACAACTAGCTAGTAGAGACAAGAGTGCCCTTTACATGATTGTGTTCGTGGAAATGTATGTAGATCTTTGTCAAATGGTTTTGGTGGGACCTCTGTATCCCATTTATATGCCTCTTGTCTTTCTCCACACTTTATAGTACTTTATCACAAAGCATTTACAAAATAAATAAAATTCAAACAAGCAGTTGTTAACAAACATTTGGAAAAAAGCCCTTTACTAAAAATCAGTATGTGGATGTATCAAATATTATTACAATATTAGTTTAAATAATAATAATTTACGAGTAGTAAGATAATAAGACTAATAAACAAAACAGGATATAAATTCAAATCAAAGTTAAAACAAACTACCTGTTGATGCATAGTCAAGAAACCTAGACTAACTTTTGCAAAAAAAAAAACTGCATAATTGCATTGCTTCCAATTAGCTTTCATCAACAATGTTGTTTTCTGTTGTGTTGTATAAGCAATGACATATGCACACTGCACAGTTGTGATCAGACAAAATATAGGGATCGCTGGCATCAATTGCAGTTCAGCTTGCCTGCCGTGTAAATGGTTAGTTAATATGCACGATGAGCAGAAGTGTCATTTGTGCATTTTTTTTATCTCAAATGCAGTCTAGGTGTTTCTGTCATTTGGCATGTTGTCTCAAATTATCCTGCATATAAGATTAGTGTTATAAAATTATTAATAAAGTAATGAAGATGGGAATGGTTATTACAGTAAGGTAAAGGGGAATGAAAATAACAGGATGTGCATATGTCAGAATATTACATTAGTGTCTTAGCAGTGCTATGCAGATGGATGAGGTAATTCCAGTATAAGAGGCATTACTATGTATCATTATTTTTTTACCAAAACCATTTTTTTACTGAAAGAATTTGGTTTGCATATAAACATATTGAGGTATTATACACACAGGTGTTGTATAAGTTTACCTCTAAGTAGGCACTCAAACCTGCTAAAAACTTCTCAACACAGTTAAACATAAAGACAAATATAGAATTGAATTACTGTGAAACATTATACAGAGACTGGTTGTCCTCAATCACTGCAACATTTTCTTTAGTGTCAGGAAGAAGAATGTCGGTAAAGCACATGTATTATTTTACATGGTAGTTCTGCTGCAGCTATATACTTGTCTGGCGGATGTAACAGTATATCTTAGAAAACCCATTTTTACTAGACAGATTATATTTATGTTCATTAAACAATATTTCTTGTTGGCAAAGAATATCACAACATGATTATCTATAAAATTTCAATATTTTATATCCCTCCACTGGGTTCAAGAAGCAATTTGTTCCCCACCAAATAAATAAATAAATAAATAAATAAATAATAATAATCCCAATACTGAGTCTGATAAATTAATGCTTTTGCAATGTGAGTAGTGGAGGAGGTAACAGTGCCATGGCCTCTTTTTGCACTGGTCTAAAAATACACAAGAACTGCTGCAGTGAATACAACATCAGGGGGATAGCTAGTTATTCAAATTATATAAGCTGTGACCTCCAATTTGGGAAGTAGTCCTAACTCCTTAACAGAGAACCCCAGACTGCCTTGAACTAGGAATTAGCATAGAAGAAAAAGTAATATCCAAAACAGGAACCCCTGCACTGTCTTTGCAAGACAGCGACTGGAATACATTGCTCCTCTAAAGTAGAGCAACTGTATGGAATAACTAAAAAGGTCATATCACAAGCAATACAAATGTTAAGTAGCCCTTATGAACTGACAAAATGGGGTAGTTGTGGTGCAAATAGAAAATATAACAGCAATTCCTTAACAGTAGTGTATATTGTGCTCTTATAGATTGTTTGAACTTACTGCAGTACAACTTAAAGGGGGAGGCTGTACTCCTGACTGTCATTCTTCGGATAAGACATTAAACTGAGGCCCCATCTGCTTGAGTTGGAGGTAGCTCAGGTAGATGCAAAAGATCCTTTGGCACCTGTTAAAAAGAGTAGGGGTCTTTATTTATATACAAAAAGAACTCTTATTTGCAATATATTTACATATTTACAAATGTAGATACATTGATATAAAAATATATTTACACATATTTACAATTATTTTCACAGTCATAATAAATTTTCATCCCTATTAGACCCCCACTCCTTTTTCACAACCACCACCTGATTTTACTTAATATTGTTCCTAAAATCTATTTACAATTAAACATAATTTCATTTGTTCTTTCATTCTATATAACCCATATGACATAAAATAACTTTTTATCTATTCCTTTAACCTTTACTTCTATTCTTATACTATACATATTTAATCATATTCATGTTTGTTATCCACTTTTACATCTAGATTTCTCTATAACCTTTTTTATTATTTTATATTTCAAAAACACATGTTCAATATTTTTTCTTCTAGACAACGTAAATATATTCTATCACTTTTATTTTTACATGTCATATTTCCTTTTACTAGTTATTTGTCTATTACCAGTCTCCAGAAAAAAAAACTTGAAATGCTACTTTCTGGTTACACCATTTGTTTTGTATTTTTATAGCTTTAACTTTTTCATCATTTAGATTTTTCCATGGTTTTATATAGTAATGTTTTATCATCAGATACTATACCTTTCTTTCTTTTTATATGCCATCAATTTTTATTTCCCACAAAAATATTTTTTTCATGACATTTTATTTCTTCATTTATACACTTTTTTCTCCTCTACTCTTTTTTACCATAGCCCAAAATTGATCATACTTATATTTATACAGTTTTACTACTAATTTCTCATCATTTTCATTTATCCACTTTAACATTTTGTAGAAATTTTAATGAAGCAGCATACACCACTGGCTTAATTAACCCTAATCTTTCTTGCTCTCTATTTACATACAAAACCCCTCTTTTTACTGGGTTTAATTTAGAACCCCTTATAAATAAAAATATCTGCAATAATTCCTTTTCAACTACTGTTGTCAACATAAATGCACTTGCTAAGTATGCTATTTTTCCTATCAGTACTGAATTTATCAAATAAGCATTTTTTGTAAATTATAATTTAGACGTTCTTCAGAAAAGACAGGTTTGTTTTATTTCTTCTCTTGTTTTTCCCATTGAATTCTACTAACATCTCTATTCCCAAATTTTATACCTAACACAGAAATCTCATTCATTTTAAAATCTATAACCCTATCTTTACTACATCTCCTACACCTTTACTTCTCTCTTTATTTAAAGTCATCCCTATCACCTGTAGACATTAATTTGTGCAAATTATTACTTTTTTTATCCAAAGTTTGTTTTTTGCAATTATTATAATGTCATCTGTATATGTTAACAGAACTGGAATTCTTACCCCTTTAAGTGTCATATACCCCACCTCCTTCATTTTGTAATTTATTTCACACACTATCGCGTTCATAACCAATGCAAAGAAAAACACTCTTAATATGCAACTCTTGGCTTAACCAGCCATTTATAACTATTTTTACTTTATTATTAATGTACACTGACATGCATGATTATCTAACTTTCTCACATATTATATTCTTTCATTATTCCCCATGATTTCATGTTCAGTTGTATCAAATACCTTATTAAGGTCTCCTATCATGATTTTCACTTCTGCTTTTCTATTCATAATATCATTCACTTTATCTCTATCATTAATAACTCTTGACAACCCTTCCCCTTTATGCTGTATAAATATACACCATCTTCCATAATATTTTCCATTTTAGTTTCAAATCTCTTTTATATTATTTTCAGAAAGATCTGATAATCATTATTATTCAATACTATTAGTCTGCCGTTTTTTAATTGTCTTCTATCTTCCTTCTTCCATATGAATTTGTATTCCATTACAAAATTCTTTATACATGAAACTGTCATATACCCATTCATTTAAAATCTTTAAAAATATATATTTTTTGCCAGTCCTTTACATTTTTATACATTTCATACCCTATTCCATCTGGTCTGTAGCCAAATCTATATTTACTTGTCCTAATACTTTATCTATCTCACAAAAAGAATTCTCTTTTTCTAACTCATTATTCTCTTTGTTTTGTTAACTTTTTTACTTTCCATGTTTTTTTCACTAATTTCTTTTTTCCTTAACCATTTCTTATACATATTGTACTACACTATTCATAATCTTTTCCTGAGTTCTTTCTCATTTTACATTCTTTATTTTAATCATTACACTACCATCTTCCGTTACTAATCTCCTTAAGTAACTTGATACTTATTCTCTTTTTCCTTGTAAAAAATATCTTTGCTTATATAACAATTCTTGTATTTTTTTTCTTGGTTTCTTTCATAAAATAATTTTTCTTTGTCAATTCTATCATTATGTTCTAAGTCTTCCAACGCATCATTATATGTTCTTTTATATTCTTCTTTCCCTACTTTTTTCACATCATATTGCCATTATAAAACATTTTTTTTATATTTTCCTTAATTAACATCTACCTTTCAGGCCAATTTTTATAAAATGTTCTCATAGTAATATGATATTTCCATAATTGTATTACTGATCACTTTCCTTCTTCATTCCATGCTTTCTTCTTTATCCCTTTTATTCCTTTGCCTATTTTTATATATTCCTGGATTTCCTTTATCTCTAGCTATATTGCAAGATGATCAGAAAATCTTAGTTCAGCTATCACCCCTTCTCCTACAACCAAACCTTCTTATACTATACAATAAGCTGTTTCAGTTCTATACATACCCCTTTTGTAAGTCCATGAATATTTGTCCCAAAGTTAACTTACCACATCTTATTACATCTAACATTTTTCTTATATTGTTTCTTTTCTTTTTACACTTGAATCTTAAATCGCAGTTAAAGTCTCCTGTTGTTATAATATTCATATTTATCACTAAATAGTCTAAAAATCTACTGAAATAAGCTTTCCCTTTCTTTGCAATTAGTATAAGCATATAATGTTATACTTGTTCTTTCTATTTTATATCTGCAGTGGTTAACCTTCCCATTTTTCTAAAGTTGTAATAACTTTACTGTATTTCTACAGAATAAGGTTATTCCAGAACATCTCTCATTTCCCAAATTCAAAATTATCTTTCCTCCCCACAGTGTCTCTGCCTGTAGTCTTTCTTCATAAACATCTTGAGTTCTAATTTAATTAGATCTACATTACATGTATTGCACCACTCCAAAATCTTTATTCTTCTTATTATATTCTTAATACTATTCACATTTGCAGAAAGCACTATAACATTTTCATTTTTTTCTTTCCCTTAGATTCATGGTTTCATAAGTTCATACCTTACAAGTAGGCTAGCTGCCTTAATGGGACATTCTAAGTCCAGCCAATTTCCCTCCCAAAGGTAAGAATCAAACACTGTACCTTGTTTCTGTGGATCAAACATGTTAAACATTATACCAACATGCAGCCACTAATTGTATATATTCTTTTTCATCCATTTCCTTTCTTTTTTCTTTTGTACTTGTCCCTTTAAATTTCCCTTTTCTGTCTTTTACCCTTTTACCAATATAATTATTTTTTTCTTTAACTATCTCCCAATTTATACCTTCATCATTTATTCCAGAGCCTTCTTCCATGTACTCTTTATTATTTTTCTCATCAATTTTTTTTTCTATTTCTACAACTTCAAAAAATATTCTTTTTGTCCATTTTCTTCTCTTTTCTTTATCTTCCTTACTCCTATTTTCATTTTTACAATCCATCTATAAATGTCCAATTTTGTTATACGTATAACATTTCAATTCACATTTTTTGCATCATGTTCCATTCCCCCACAAATAACATTTTCTTTTACATAGTTACTTATCAAATGTTCTTCTTTTCCTCAAAAAACATATTTTGGGTTGTCCCCAGTATTTTATGGCACCCATATCCCCCTCCACATTTATCATGCTTGGTATATGTATAATCTTTTCTCTTTTTATTTTTAACATAATATTGTAATTCCATCTGCCAGTTCCTAAACCCCTTTTATCATAAACGTTTGCAATGTCCAGTACTTCTTTACATAAAGTTTTCACATGTTCTTTCAAAGTCTCTTTTTCCATACCTGTTCAAAATTGTGCGTGAATTTTACTTTTTTGTTTCCTTGTTAAATGCTTTGATCACATAAAGATCCCATGGGTTACAATCCTTCTTTTTTCATATTCTCCAAGAAAAAATTCCATTGAAATAACAGCCTCAAATATAATGTCACAAAATGCATTTCATTGTTAATAAGAATAAATGATCTTACCTCAAATGCTTTTACACCAAAAGGCGCCATTAAATTGTCCAATGCCTCATACCTTTCCATTTCTTTGTCTTCTTTACTTTAAATCCACTTACTTCTGTTTTTCATTTTCTTCTGTTTTTTCTTTTCTGCTACTCTGCTTTTGCCTAATTTTACATTCTCTGCATATGTTTTCTTTTCCACATCACCATTATTCTTTGGAATTGTCTTTGCATCCTACTTTTGTATTTTGTACATGACATCACCCAGGAAACTTCTCCTTCATTTTCTGGCTCACTCTGCACCAACATTTCTTTAAATAAATCATCCTATAACCCTTCCAACTGGAGGGGTGTAATTATACATCCATCATTTGTTGACTCATCTCAACCAAACAGATTTCTTTGGAACATCTCCTCAGTATCCTGCATGTATTCTCTGGGCTCAATATTGACTTTTTCCTCCGTTTCTCTCACCACTCCATTGGCTCCCTCTCTCTCCATCTGATTCCCTGTTTCTCCAGGCTATCTCTGCACTTGGAAAGGAAACAAGTAGTGGTCATATAAAATGGTTCCTGCTCAAAACAATGACTAGGGCAAGTTCTCTGATTCCCTGGCCAAATTTCCCCTAATAGTACAAATACCACCTCTGGTGTCTTCTGAAGAGACATTGCTAGCCTAGTGGGACTAATCCAGTCAACAACAGATAAATAATTCAAATAAATAAATAAATTACTGAATTCATTATAGTTTTGTGTATATATCCTGATTTGTTGCATCATGAAAGAGTATGAATTGCTCACAGAGTGTAAGTATGGAATGCAGTTGCTGGAACATCTGGGAATAACAGGTGATATTTTTGCTCATGAGACAAAATTAAAGGTAGTGTAATTGTTCATATTTTCTGAAGTTTGGTTTTACAGATTAATCAAAAAGCCCCCTCCCTGCACATAAAAAGAAACCCTTCTGTATTGTAATACAATCACTGTTTTAATTAATATACTAAAGATCATCTACTCAGAGCTTCCATGTGCCTGGCTTAGATTGCTTCCAAAACCACCTAGAAATACAAAGCTAATATAAGTATAGTTTTTGCACTTGCTTTAACTGTTTCAGTGATGTTTAACAATTCTGTGCTGCATTTATTTATTTTCTTGAATTTATCATTGTTTTTCAGCCTGCACTTGTTATAGAAACTCCATCTGTTTTGCAACATTTTTGTGTGTTGTGAATATGTCTCAGGATCAGTGAACTTATTTCCAAGGATTCCTGATTTTGCAGGAATTATTACTTCTGTTCTAAAGCATTTGATACTGAACTTCAGCTCAAAGCCAGCTGATTTTACATTGGGAGGGTTATTTTGCACTCTCTGGTGGGAACAGGGATCTAAGTTCAACCCATCAAAGGTGGGAACTACTGGTTGATAGCTTTTTGTGTTTTTATCTGATTGGCCCGAGGGTTTAACTTCATAAAAGTCTTTCATCCTACTGGTGTAAAAGCCTTAAATCCCTATGTTTACATATGAGCAAATCTCTCCAGTTTAAAATCATCTACAGGATATGCTCTCTGTAGTCTCCCACTGTTAGTATAGACCCTTTATAGAGCCCCCCATTAGTATATACCCTGTTTAGAACACCCAGTTATACCATGACCTTCCATTTTCTCTTCCCACTGTGAAAACAGGATTTATTCTAGCATTATGGATAGTCAGTTTCCCTCCATTTTTCCTACCATCCTGATTGACATGGGTATCCTGAGGCAGTGTAGCAACTACCTCATGTACTGACAACCATCTACTTCTAAATCACCCAAGTACAGTTTGTGAGAGATATATCTACACTATGAATCTGGAATCCTTGCTGTCTTGCACACAGAATAGTAATACTGAACAGGTTGTCATCCCACATACTACACCTCCTATGTAAGTCATGCACTCAACACATAAAGCACCATACACGGAGGTACTGACCAGAAACACAAGCACCAGTGTCTCACCAAATAAGCCCCTAAGACAAAGCAGGTGACTCCATTGTGAGAAACACAGATGTCCCACTACCAGACTGGATAAGGAGAAGGTTAGGGTCAGATGTCTATCAGTTGCCAGGATCTGTCAGATCATACATGCACTCAAGTCTCTCAACAAGTGCTGTTATGACTGTCATAGTTCATGTTGGTGTAAATGACTTGAGACATACCTCACTAGAATATATGATGAAAGACAAGATTGAGCTCACTGAATATGTGTCCCAGGCAGGTATGTCCCTAGCCTTGAGCAGCATTCTACCCTCACCTAAGATGATACCACAATAAAAACAAAAATGCTTGACTTCAACAATTGGCTTAGTTTCTGGTGTCATTCTAAGAAGATCCAGTTCCTGTCAGCCTGGGATGACACGGTTGGTAGACCACGCTGCGTTGCCACAGATGGTTTTCACCTCTCACATCTAGGCTTTCGGTTACTGGCTAAGGCACTTGCATCCCCCATAGTGCCTTTTTTAGGCAAAGGCTCAAGAACAAATGTTCTGATCAGAAAATATCACTCACAAATAAATTAAGGGTTATGCTGCTAAACACTAGAAGTTTAAATCAGAAACTACACTCTCTGGAAGCACTCCTCTCCCTGGAAAATGTTGCTGTCTGTGCAGTCATAGAAACTTGGCTCAGAGCTGCAGAGAGTACCCTGGCCAGGCAATGCTACAATGCCTTCCAGACATTCAGACCTCAAACTGAATATGTGCGAACCAAAGGAGGAGGAGTATCTATCTTCATCAAAAATAAATACATCTCTAGACTGGTTAGACAGGAAAACTCCATGGAGTTACTCCAAGTTCAACTAAAGACCCCCCTTCAAGTCATTGTTAGTTATAGGCCCCCTTCAATGAACAAGATATCCACTCTACTAATTTGGACCTACTTGAGTCAAATTACAACAAAACGCTCTAGTCATGGGCTATTTTAACTATCCCTCCATTGACTGAGAAACTTAAACGAGTACCAACATATTGACACAAATGCAGATTTTCTAGAGTTTCTGTGATTTAAAAAACTTGTTTCAGCTACATATTGTACTTATTTTACTGCCTGCACTTTAACAAAGTTGTTTTTATGTTTAAATTGCCTGTTTAACTGTTGTAAGCTACGCACTCAAGTGTGATAGCCATTTCTGTGCATTTAAAGTGTTTTATTTTATTGTATCTACTTTATTTTCTGAAATAAAAATACTTGTTTTCCCGCCTTTCTAAGTATAGTCCAATATTCAGGTTAGTGCTGAATTCAGGGCTGTGGTACAAGTTTCTGTGTTTGCCCATACCTTACTTGGATAGAAGGAAGTTTCTCTGTTCACTGTGAGAGAGGGAGATTTGAGCAGCCTATCTGTCCCTGGAGGAGTTGTTTCAGCCCAGAAATTAGAAGTTTATTGGCCATTTTGGGCTAATTTCTATCTCTTTCATTTCCCTGCTATAAAACCCGCATTTGCGCGGTTTTGCATGCTGGGCAGTGCCGGTTAGCTAGGGTATAACTATTCCCCGCTCCACAAAGTCTACTCTTCAATTTTTCCCTTGGAACTAGACAAGCTTTCAACTTAAGCACTCAAACCATTCACTTCTCATACCAGCACTTGCTTAAAACTCATAGAAGCACTAATAATCTTTAGCGCTAGACCCCCCCCCATACTGTAGAGAAGACAAGGCACTCTATTCGACCTTACCAGACACCAGTTCACTGTACCTATCCAGGCATGTCCAAAGGGCAGTTTCAGGTGTACTCTCCCGTCCAACTGGTGAATCTGGGCATTTAGAGGCAATGTTACAATTGCCTCATGTACACAGACAACCCTCTCCTCCTTCCACCAAACACTAATACATGCGAGAGATGCAATTATACAGCCAAACTGGAGGCTAAGCTCTCTCAACCCAAGACTGGACCAGGCAGTCAAGAGGAGAAGGGAATTACTTGCATCACACCACCAGTCTCACATAGACTTATGAAACCAGCACTGGCAAAACAAACACATAAATACACAAAAACATACTCAAGAGGCTCTAAATAAAAATCTGCAGAAGCAACAGAGACCTCCAAAGCAGACATCCAAGCAACCTCCACCCCCCCAACACAAACCATGAAACACATACTTCACAAAACCAGTGTGCCACACAATCACAGTCCTTAAGGCAAAATAACATACCCAACACACTAGTAATAGGTGACTCTATAGTCAGGCACACTGACATCCCACTCACGAAGCTGAATAAGGAGAAGGTTACTGTTAGCTACCTGTTGGGTGCCAGGATCCGCCAAATAACACAAGCACTCAGGTCACTCCAGAACAAGTACAAATATGACTCTGTTATCGTCCATGTTGGTGTGAATGACGTGAGCCGTACCTTCCTGGACTACATGAAAAGAGACATGGAGGAGCTCTCTAATCACGTAGCCCAGGCCAGTATGACCCTGACCCTGAGTAGCGTTCTGCCCTCACCAAGAATGATACCATGGTATAGAGAAAAAATAATCAATTTCAACAATTGGCTAAGCTTCTGGTGTCATTCAAAGTGGATCCAGTGTCTATCAGCCTGGGATGACATGCTTGACAAGCCACGCTGCTTTTCTAGAGACGTCTTGCACCTGTCACACTTAGGCTTTCGAATATTGGCCAAGGCTCTTGCCACCCCCATAGTGCCTTTTTTAGGCAAGGCTCAAAAGACAAACCCACTGCCATAAATAGCACAAGTAACAAAAAACTGAGAGTAATGCTTCTCAATGCCAGAAGTCTAAACCTCAAAATGCGCACACTCGAGGCACTCCTCAGTATGGAGAAAATTGATATATATGCAGTAACAGAAACCTGGTTTAAGGCTCCAGAGAGCACCCCAGCACTACCAGGCTACAACTCATAACATACATTTCGGCCACAAAACCCAGACCGAAATACAAAAGGCGGGGGAGTATCCATATTCATCAAGGATACCCACATCTCCAGGTTAGTGGCACAGCATGATGCTTCAGAGATCTTCCACGTGCAACTAACAATGGGCAAAACTGCTATTCAAATTATAGCTTGCTACAGATCACTCACCATGTCCTAGGATCCCCACTCCGCATTCCTGGAAACACTGGGAAACATAAAGGTCCTAACAAACACCCTGATATTGGGTGATTTCAATTACCCAAACATTAACTGGGAGAACTACTCAAGTACAAACTCCCTTGCCCAACATTTCCTAGAATTTATAAACTCAAACTCTCTGGATCAACTGGTCAACACCCCCACCAGAGGTGACAACATATTGGATCTAGTCATCACCAACATGGGTGACCGGTGTTCCACACCAGAGGTCAACCCCTTGCTGGTTAGATCTTACCATAAACTAATCACTCTGGATATTCACATTTCGCCACCCCCCTGGTCAAAGAAACCACCATGAAAAACTTTTCAAAAGCAAACTTCACTTTACTTAAGACCGAGGTGGGAAGTTTCAAAGCCCCCATGCTAAAGGATAACGCTATCCAAGCTACAAAATCCTTTACTAATGCACTCTATGAGCACCTAGAAGAGTGCATGGATTGTGCTATCCCAAACAAAACTAAGACTCACTCCTCCAAGAAAAGGAAACCAGTCTGGTGGACACCTGCCATAAACAAGCTACAAAATAAAAGGAGAAAACTAGTACAGAAAAGAGTAAAATCCCAAGAAGGGAAGACATTCCTGATCAGTATCAGCAAGAAAGTACGTTCCCTCATAAAATCATCCAAGGCGAGCTTTGAAAGAAAACTTACCAAGGACTCCAAAGATAGCCACAAGGCATTCTTTAGCTATGTCAAGAATCTAAGTGGCAAGTCTCAGATCTGCTCGAAGTTAGTGCAGAATGGCACAAAATGCACTGAACTGACCGATATAGCCAACATCCTGGCAGACAGGTTCAGTGCAAATTTCAACCCCCTCTCACCCCCAAAAGGGCCCATACCTATACCAGAAGAATGTAGTGCCCCTGAAATCATAGACAGGTTAAAACAGCCCTCTCCAAAGCCAAAAACACAGCATCAATGGGACCGGACGGTGTCCCAGGCTGCATCCTACACAAGCTCAAAGATGAACTAACCCCTCACCTAAACACACTGTTTAAACTTAGCCTCTCCACAGGCTACGTGCCCACAGAGTGGCGCACAGCAACGGTTATTCCACTCCACAAAGGTGGAGCCACAATGGACCCTGGGAACTATCGCCCTATAAGACTGACTAGTTTGGTCTGCAAAGCTATGGAGTCATCATCATGGATCTCATTAACAGAGACATTGGAAACCTCCAAACAGTGGACCCTACCCAGTTCGGCTTTGTTAAGGGCAGATCATGCCTCCTAAATCTGGTCGACTTCTTTGAGACAGTTAACAAGGTTATAGACGAGGGAAAGTTGATCCACACAGCCTACCTAGACCTTGCAAAGGCCTTCGACACCATTCCCCACTCAGGTATTATAGACAAGCTCACCAGCCTGAACATAAACCCCTACATCATGAGGTGGGTTGCCAACTGGCTCACAGACAGAACCCACATGGTAAGAGTTGCGGGAGCTATATCTGACTCTAAACTGGTTACAAGTGGCATTCCCCAGGGCTCAGTCCTAGGACCCTTCCTGTTCGGCATATACTTCTCAGAGGTACAGGCAAGCACAGGAGGACTATGTCTGGCCAAGTTCGCAGACGACTGCAAACTAGGGGCTATAATTGACACTCCAGCTGACACAGACATCCTCCAAAAGGGTCTCACTGAGACAGATACCTGGTGTCAAAACCATGGCCTCAAGCTAAATGCCAAAAAGTGCATAGTCATCCCCTTTGGAAAAAACAAAGTACCCACAAACTACCACATAGGTGGTAGCCCCCTAAATACGGAAGACGTAATAAGGGATCTGGGGACCTAAGTAGATAGTAATCTCTCCTTTGATAATCACATTGCCAAAGTGGTTAGAAAATCCTTCTATGTGGCCCACCTAATCACAAAAGGGTTTGCATCCAGATCGAAAGAGGTCATTGGGCCCCTCTATGCATCACTCATCAGACCCATCATAGAGTACAATGCCCCATTTGGGATGTACCTTACAAGACACCTGCAACAACTGGAAAGACCACAGAAGTACCTCACCAAGAGGATCACTGGCCTTAAGCAGATGCCCTATGCAGCTTGACTGAAGAAACTCCAGCTGTACTCGGTTGCATACCGCCTACTCAGAGGTGATCTCTGCCTGACATACAAGGCCATGCCCAACCCACAATTGATGGACATGCTCCACCTAAAGAAAACCATATCCCCTCAAGCCACACGTTCCAGGGATCTAAACCTCACCACAACAATATATAGGATGTGCTGGAGGGATAGATTCCTTTCCCAGAGACTTCCCATGCTCTGGAACAAGATTCCAATCTACATTAGGCAGAGCTCCTCACTAACCCTCTTCAAGAGAAACCTTGACGAATGGATGGGAAACAGAAAGTTTACCCCAGGGATCACTTCAATGGCTCTGCTGGACAGAGGCACAGGGAACTAATCTAAGGGGGCGGCGAAAGCCAACAGAATCTGGCTAGGCTTATAAATGCCTTCTGGCAGATAGCCTAGGACCAACCTATGAACCTATGAACCTATGAACTTTGTTAACATTAATGCCCTGGAACAAAGAGTATGCAACCCCACAAGGGGCTCAAATATTCTCGACCTGGTCCTCACGAACATGGGTGACCGTTGCACCACCACAAGTGTAGCACCCTCACTGGTTAAATCTGATCACAAAACAGTCGTATTTGAAGTAGCTATAACACCTGAACCCCTCTTAGGTGAAATCAGGCTAAAAAATTTTACCAAAGGTAAAATTTTGCCTCCTAAGAAATGGCGTAAATAACTTCCAAGCTCCTGTTCCTACAGATGGTATTGACAACTGTACTAAGGTATGTACAAATGCCCTGTACAAATGTACAATGTATAATACAAATGTATTAACACAGCTCTACCTGATAGGATTAAAACAAGATCCTCAAGAAAAAAATAAGTCTCACTGGTAGACATCTATCAATAATAAGTTATACAACAAGAGGAAGAAGTTGCTGTCAAAGAATAAAAAAGAGAGGTCCCAGCACTGGAAGAACACCCTCCTTTCCTTAAACAAACTAATAAGATAACTTGTAAAATCCTCTAAGGGCAACTTCAAAATAAATTTAGCAACCATAGCTAAGGATAACCATAAGGCATTCTTCAGCTATATTTGTAACCTAAAAGGTGTGACCCAGATGTGTGCTGAACTGTGTCTATGTTCGGCTACAGAAAATAATAAAATGGAAATGGCTAAATCTCAAAAATAAAAGAGTGAAACAAAAAAGCAGTGAACAAGGACATCACTGAAAAGAAATGCATCGAAAGGCCATAGTCAGCCAACATTGCAAACAAAGAAAACCAAGGTGGAGGACTGTGCCCCCCACCCCCACCCCCAACTATATATACCAACACCGAGATTGCACTACACTGGGAAATAGAGCAAATTTAAAAGGTTTCCCTTCACTTATCGTATACATCACATTACTTCCTGGCTGTTGGCCAACTATGGCCATTCAATGAATTTATTTTCATTGATGCCCCTGTTTGCTGCTTTTTTGTTTCACTATTTTCCATTTAGGATTTAGCCATTTGTGTTTTATTGTTTTTGGTAGCCAAACACTGCTGAACTAGCTGTGGATGCATCACACACACTGATCCTGTGAAAATAGCTAACCTATTAGCCGACAGGTTCAGTGAAAATTTCAACCCCCTGTCCCCTCCAAACATTACATAAAGCATTCCCTCTACATCTTCTCCACCTTGCATCTCTAAAGAGCAAGTCATTAATGCTCTCTCCAAGGCCAAAAGCACAACCTCTGTAGGACCGGATGGCATCCTAGGTTGCATTTTAAATGGTTTAAAACATGAGTTAGCAACTCCATTAGGTACTCTCTTCAACCACAGCCGGCCTGAATAGAATGGAAAAGAGCATCCATCATCCCCCTTCATAAAGGGGGTACAGCAACAGACCCTGGGAATTATAGATCCATAAGCTTATCTGTAAGGCCATGGAACAAATCATCATGGACCTTATAAATAAGGATATAGGTGATCTCCAAACTCATTATCCGACACAGTTTGGTTTTGTCAAAGGAAGGTCATGCCTGTTAAACCTGGTGGACTGCTTCGAAAATATCACCAGAGCCATATATGAAGGAAAATCTGTGCATACAGCCTACCTTGACTTAGCCAAGACCATTGACCCAATCCCCACATTAGGGCATCAATGATAAACTCTCCCAGTTGACTATCAGTCCTAATGTTGTCAGGTAGGTTGCTAACTTGCTCACCAACAGATCACACTCAGTCAAAATTGGGGACTTTACCTCAACCAGCAGACCTTTCACCAGTGAGGTTCCACAGGGGTCAGTGCTGGGCCCGCTATTGTTTGGAATATAACTCTCAGAATTTCAGGCAAAAACAGAGGGGCTGTGGCTGACAAAGTTTGCTGACTACAGCAAATTACGTGCAATCACTGAATTCCCAAATGATATCAATGTACTTCAAGAGGACAATCCATTGATTGGTGCTAAAGCCATGGACTCAAACTCAGTGCTAAAAATGCATTATCATCTTCTTCAGTATAAACAATATTCCTGCAGACTATCCATAAAAATAATAATACCCTAAGTCACAACTCAGTAGTGAGAGACTTGGGAACGCAAGTTGACCGTTGCCTAAACTTTGACCACCACGTGTCTACTGTGGTAAGGAAGGCATTCTATGTCACACACCTCATTAGCAAATGCATTGCCTCAAGAGTAAAATAGGTCATAACACCGCTGTACTTGACCCTCATCAGGCCAGTAATCAAGTACAATGCTCTCTTTGGTATGTACCTTACCAGGTGCCTGCAGCAATTTAAGAGACCTCAGAGATTTCTAACCAAGAAATTCAGGGTCTCCAGCACATGTCATAATTACACTGACAGACTGAAGTCACTATCACTGTACTCAGTAGCGTACAGACTACTTCTGCACATCCACTAGTCAAATGGGACAACTGTCATTAGCTCCAAAGACCTTAACCTGGCCTGTGACATAAATAGGACCTGATGGAGAGATATATACTGTATGTCTCTCAGAAGTTGCCACTCCTCTGGAATAGGCTACCAATTCACATTAAACAGAGCCCCTCTATGATCCTGTTTAAGCATAGCCTGGATGACTGGATGGAAAACCATAAATTCCTTGCCAGGGATTTCAACTATGACCCTCTTAGATATGAGCAGTTGTTGCTAACTAAGATCTTGACTTTAGGTAAGATCCTTTACATTGGGTTTCTCTAGTTTTATATTGGGTACACATGGCTAGGCTTTTAAAGACCTTCAGCTCAATAGCCTAGTAACCACCTATGAACCTATGAAAAAAATAATCATTCTCTCTGAATGTTAATATAAATTTTCAAGAAAAAGAAAACTGTCAGCACAAGATTATATATGAGTGAGATTATTAGCACTGTTGGATTTTAAATATATAAATCCAAAGCAAGTCTAAATGTGGGCACCGTTAAAATACTCATGTATGGACAAAAATACATTTGAATGTGCCATAGTTTTATTGAGAAATGAATATTAATTTATCACTCTATGGCCAGCTGATTCAGAAACTATTATGTTGGATTTGCTTTCCACATTCACACATTCATGATGCAGCAAAAAAACAAAAAAACAAACAAAAAAAAACTTTCTGGGATTTACTATGAATGTTTCTAAGGAATGTACATGCAGTCAGACCTGAACACATCGATGTCCTTTACTAATTGTCATTACTCTCTTATTCTGTATCTGTCTCAACACGTGTGTGTGTGTGTGTGTGTGTGTGTGTGTGTGTGTGTGTGTGTGTGTGTGTGTGTGTGTGTGTGTGTGTGTGTGTGTGTGTGTGTGTGTGTGTGTGTGTGTGTGTGTGTGTGTGTGTGTGTGTGTGTGTGTGTGTGTGTGTGTTTGCAGATATATATATCTACATACACAGTGGATATAAAAAGTGTACACACCCCTGTTAAAATGCCAGGTTTTTGTGATATAAAATAATGAGACCACAATAAATCATTTCAAAACTTTTCCCACCTTTAATGTGACCTATAACCTGTGCAATTCAATTGAAAAACAAATCTGTTAGGGGAAAAATATAAAAAATAAAAAACGTACAATAAGCTGGTTGCATAAGTGTGCACACCCTTAAACTAATACTTTGTTGAAGCATGTTTTGATTTAATTACAGCATTCAGTCTTTCAGCATGGCACATCTTGACTTGGCAATATTTTTCCACTTTCTGTGCAAGACCTCCAAATCTGTCAGATTACGAGGACATCTCTTGTGTACAGCCCTCTTCAGGTCACCCCACAGATTTTCTATTGGATTTAGGTCTGGGATCTGGCTGGGCAGTTCCAAAACTTTAATTTTCTTCGGCAGCTGACCACTATCTTCTCCTTGTTTAGTCTGGTGATTGGACATCTGTGTATCATACAATGGAATCTCCTATGACAAAAGTCCCCTTTAAAGTGTCTGCTTGCCTTATGGGCTTCGATCTTGGAGGACTATTGAGTATAGGCATATGTGTGTTGTTTGTTTTGGTGTGTTCTTTAGAGATTGCTGAGGACTGGCATTGCCGTTTGTAGGCTTAGGAGGTCTTTGAGGTTCGGGAAAATTCCTTTAAGTGCCTCAGCATAAGATTGTCTATGTGTGTGATGAGAGTTGTGTGGGGGATGTAGTGTGTGTGTTCTTGACATTCTTGTTTGTAAGCACAATTTTTGCAAAGCTGTGTTTGTACATTTCTTGCATACTGTTTTAGTTTCTTTAAGGATTAAATGGTTGTCTGTCAACATGAGACAATTGTTACATTGTCTCAGAATGCTCATGTCTACCAAGTTGGCCACAGTGACATTTGAAAATTGGATATCCATGTTGTTCATACCCGTATTAGAGTGGTCTATTATGGTTTAAGTACAGAGGTCTTCTGGGGTAGATCTAGAGTTCAAGGCAGATGTTAGTGGTAGTATATGGGATTAGTGCTGTTTGATATGAAAACTAGCTGCTCTAAGCTTAACTCTGTACAATACTTCACTATGTTACAGGTTACTGCCCTAATATAGTTTTATAGGTAACTGTTACTGTCTAAGTATTTGTTTCTGTACAAGTCACTGACGACCACCACTGCATGGCGATCAGCCCTGTGCAAATGTGCTTAATTTATAGCAAACAGAAAAAAGCAGAAATCTAAGTTGTGCACTCTGGCCAGTAAATGACTACACACTGAGCTCTCATAGAATGCTTCCAACTCAGAGAGACCAGACAAATATCTTCAGACACAAGATGGATGATACTGGACTTCCTAATGCAAAAGCACAGTAAGAAGGACCCCCAAGTTCACTTCAACAAAAAACTAAGTCCCTGGCTTATAGTTTTCTTATGTGTTTCCCAACTCAGATAGTCCAGGTCACCACCTACTGCCAATAGATGGACTATCCAGTCCTTTTAATGGAAAAACACAAAAAATATATTGCTTCAGAGTTTAATGTTATCACAAAACAACTTAACAAATTACCTGGGCAAGGTGATTTCAAGTATTAGGGACCTTTAAAATAATTTAAAGTGTGAAATCAACAAATAAAGCAAAACTAAAGCCATAACACTGTAAAACAGTTAACTAAAATGCAATATAATAAAATAAATCTCTCCATCTGCCAAGGATGGAGCAGGAGTAATTCAGGACCATCTCAGAGTGTGGTAAGGATGCCAAGCAGACTGGAGCTCTGGGAAAATGAGCAGGAGACAATATGTAGATTTAAGAACAATACTGGTTTTGCTGAGTGGGCACTGAGTGCCATGCGTCTATGGAAAGCAATGTGTGGGAAGGGTCTTAAATAGCTAAAACAGGCAATAGCAATGAAGGGGGACTTTAGAAATCAAATTACTATAAGGAGCAGAGATCAGAGGCATGGGCTTTTAAAAGCACAACAGGGAAATGATGGGAGGGTTAGGAAAAAATTCAGGCTGCAAGAAGCAACAAATTAATTGCCCCAATTAGGTCAGAATTTCAGAAACATTAACTTAACGTCTCAGTGGCGGGTTGGGCAGACACAATGATCAGGGGAACAGCAAGGCAGTGGAATGCAAGTTTAAGCAGTTAAATGATAAGCAGAATATAAGACTCTGGCAGCAAAACTAGAATCTAAACAACTGGAACAGAATTTACAATATTCCCACTACTGTAATTGTACCACAGCGTAAGGCACCAAACTATGCAGAAATTTACTATTAACCCTGTTTGTGGAAAAAATGCAGTAATAAATGACTAAATGACTAAATAAGGCTCAAATCTGACAGTAGGTCACAGTTCTGCCCCAACTGCAAATGAAGCTACAAGACTAATGCCTAAGACAGGATTCAAACTGCAAACAGCTAACTTTTACAAGTAATTCTACTTATGGAAATTGAAGTGCAGTATAAAGTATATACACAATCTTCCCACAACTGCAAATGAAGCTACAAGAATAAAGTACAAGAACAAACTAAAACGTGTAAACAGATAACCTTTTTGGCCAAAACATGGAAAAAGCAGAAAAGTACAAAAAAGTATCAGCAAACAGTTCACTCAAAGTGCAACTTAAAACATTTAAGCAGAAGTAAAATATTTTTGTATCTTTTCTTTTTGTTGAAAAGCTTGTTACTCATAGTTTAGAGCTTTCCACACCTCTCCAAGTCTTGCATAAAATTTGTGTAAATAAAGGACATTGCAGTTGACAAAGCTCTTTTAAGGGTGAAAGTGCTTATCTATTTGTTTTTTAGTAAAGACGTTTTGATTACAAAACAAGTTATAAGTGCTTCATTACTCTGAAGTCTCAACTGAGCTTGTCAGTAATGCATGGTTGTTTTTTTCCTGATTTTTTAAGATTCAAAGTCAGCATCTTTGTTGCTCACAAGTACCAGTTTGTCCTGTGGTCTATTGTTTTTCTTTATGGGAGGGAGACATCTTAGCCCCCCTCCAGGCTGGAAAACTATTGTGCCTCACTACAAGGATCTGTGCCTACAGATACATATCAAAGTGATTTAATTCCTGGTAATGAATACATTGTCATTGCCTACATAGATCCTGTCACCATTAAACTGCAGAAACTTAATAGATGTCGATACTTATCTATCCATCTGGCTATCTATCTATTTATCTAACTGTCACTCTCTCCAGCTGTCTGTCTTCATGGAGAGATAGATAGTAGACAGATATATATATTTAATGTGATCTTTTTATGATAAACTGCAAACCTTATAAAAGATCTTGGTAGACAATGCATCCAAAATTCAATGTGCACTCTCAATAAGCATGCATCACTATTTCTGTTCCAAGACTTTCTAGAAATATACAAGTTCAGTGAAGAGCATCTAAGGGTTTTGATGCTTCTGGGGTTCTAGAAAATAATGATTCCTTGTTCTTTAAGTTATCTCTCATCCATTATGTTGTGCACTGATTTTGAAGAGTTGTTGTTGTAAAACTTATATAACATTCTGCAAAACAGTTAAACTAATAAAAGTGTTCAAATAGGGATTCATCAGAAATTTCCTATTTTACAGAACCTTTCTACTTGATGGTTATGGATTCCATAAACTCTGTAATATTCTGAATTTTTTTAAAATTCTTGTATAATGTCTCACATTGTTTGAAACTAACAATTCTTGATGTTTTCTTCTGAATGTGATTAGTTTGCTATCTACTGCATACTTGTCTAGTAGATATTGTTATTGACCTGGCAGTTAGCACAGAGGATTAACACAGTGATCAGCTAATGAGCATTATCTTGTAAACCAAGGACTGATCCCACACTCTGCATTAGCTTACTGTATGACTGTATGTGTTACCATTACATCATCATTATATTTCCTGCAAAAACGTTTAAAATTTACAAGCTGACCCTTCAATGGCAACAATTCTTGTCTTTCACTTGGTTCTCTGGCTCTAAAATCAATTTCTGGAACCTGGAACAAACCATATATGTCTCTTCGCTCAGGAGGATTGTCAGACTGTCAAGGTTAGTAAGTGAGGATGTGACATTTTCTATGGAAATGGACAAGTTAATAGGTATGTTTGTAGATAGGAGTTATCCGCCTCAATTTTTGAGAAAAATAAGGAAGGGAGTAAAAATAGAAATAAGAAATTTCCCCCCATTTTGAGAATTAATATTGTAATGCACAGTATGTTGCAACAAAGGAGCACATTTGGGAATGATGCAATGGTAATTGATTATAATGAACATGTTCCTAAATTAGTGTCAAGATTAAACATGGTTTGGGAAGGAATATTAGATCATCAGCTAAAAGTGAAATTGGGTAACAAACCACAGATAGCTTACAGTAGGGGAAGAAATTTAAAAGAGTGGTTGTAAATAGGTCCAAAGACAAAATTAAACACCTACAGTTTCAAAATGAGTAAATGTGTGTTTTGTAGGTGGTGTAGGTGCATCAATGATGGACCCTATTTAGCTATCACTGGGTTTGATAGGAATTTACAATGCCCAGGTAGATTCAACTGTGAAACTAGATTGGTAGTGTATGTGATGACGTGCACAGCATGTCCAGCATATTATGTCGGAAAGACGGTCAGGAGATTAAGAGACAGGATTTCTGAACTTGTCTGTAACATTAAGAACAAGAAAACCACTAGTTCCTTATATATGCACAGTATAATGTGTGAAAATTTCAACAAATTTATATTTTTTGTTATTGATAAGGTTATAACTAGAGAAAGAGGGGGTATCCTAAATTAGATGTGGAAATTAAGGAGACTGAATAGCAAATAAGACTGAATGCCAAGCATGAACCAGGAATTAATTACTGTATTTCGATATCAGGAATATTGAAATACAGGGCAGGTCAAAATTAGATTTACTTTAAAGTTTCAATCCTTTAAAGTTTCCATTCTCAAGCATCAGTATTATTATTAATTTTATCTAGGAGCTATTTCTATCAATAGATTATTATTGTTATGATTACAAAAGTTATTGGTATAAGAATTTATGTATACATATATTTATTATTATAAGTCATTGTTTAGCAAATTCATTGAGGGCATGTGAGGAAGTTACATCAGGGATTACATCATGGATAAACCCTAAAGTGTATTATAAATTGATGCAAATGGTTAATGTAGTTCACTCTGATGAAGCCCTGTTTAAGGGTGAATGTGCTTAGTCATTGGTTATTTCTGCACTGTGAATTTTAAAGTTTTTAAATTTTGGGCCTTTTTTTGTTTTAGTAAACTTGTGTTTCACCAGTACACGAGATGGGTTTTCTTGTGAAGTTTTTGCTTCAGTGGTTTGTGGTACTGTCAAGATAATACCGGAGTTGTTTGTGGATATTCAAGGTAGGAAGTATCCTTTCTCCCTCATTTTTTGGGTTAAGAGAAGAACATGTGGAGATAGATAATTTGACATAACATAAACTCAGATACCACTTTAGGCATAAAAGAAGGATTAGTTCACAAGGAAACCCTGACTCTGTGGAAAATAAGATAGTGTTGACACACCATAAGTGCTTGCAACTTAGACACTCTTTATGGTAAGAGCAATCAATTTTCCATGTCCCGTGTTTCCATCAAGTCAGCCAATTCCAAAGAAAGGGAGAACCAATGTTGTTCATTTCAGAAAGGAGTCACCACAAGGATCTTGAGAGATTCTTTCTGAATCTTCAGAAGTAGCTTCAATATCAGTGGAAAGGATAGAAAGTCATATAGGAACATTTCTATCCAAGGAATAGAAAATGCATCTGGCTTCAAGGCCTTCTTACATGGAGTCCAGGAGCAGACTTTTGCCAGCTGATTGTTCAGAGAGGAGGCAAAAACATCTTCTTGAGGAACTCCCACAAATGTATCAAATCTTGGAAGACCCCCTAATCTAGCTTTCATTTGTCAATGTCAGCGTTTCTACCACACAATTTTGCTCTGATGGAATGTAGATGCCTGTAGAATGAAATTGTGCTGTAAAGTTATCTCTCATGTGTGATAAACTGAGAGGCTGCCAGCCTAGCTAGATAGAATTTTGTAAACAATTATATGTCATTGTAAATATTAATGTGTTCCACAGACTTGTTTCACAAATGTAAGAAAACAGTGTTATGTGTTGAGCTTCAAAAATGTAACCACAGTGCAACCTGCTGGAAGAAAGCAGAAATGTGTATAAACCCTATGACTGTGTCTAATCTCAATTTAGGAGATAGGATGTCTGGGCTAGGAGTTTCTTTCTATTGTCTTAAGACAGAGATAATTACTAGGCTTCTCATGTAAAGTGTATTTTATTGCTGTAACTTCCTGACAGCTGCAAGATCACAAAGACATGTTAAATGTTTAGTTCTGTGAGTCTGGAAACTTAAATAGAGGTGACAAGAAGGATGTAATCTGAAATGACTCCGCAGTAATGTGTATTATCAATTTAAGACTATCTCAGAGAGAAAGAGAGTGCATTTTGCATTTGTGTCTAAACCTGAACACATCAGCTCACCAGCACTTTGCCTTGCTCTGTAAGTTAATTTATGTGCAATGATTTCTCTTAGAAACAGATAGAAATACAGTAAGATTATTTTAGATGTTTTCCATATTTATGTGATACTGTCCTACTATGTTATTTTAAAGTATTTTATGTGATTTCTAATGTCATTGTGTTAATAAGTATTGTCTTGTGTTTTTATTATTATTATTAAATATATTTAAACCTTTTAACTGTGGCTGTTTTGTGTAGAGATAATGTAAGCTCTTAGAGTACTTGTATGTATTTGGTGATACTGTATAGGCCACTCATAAATAGCCTTCAAGTCTCAGTTACACTTGCCAATTGGATAACAGAAACATTGCACAGTAGAACTGGGCACCCTTTGGTAAGAGCCTTTATAGTAGCTGATAAGGGTGGTTGGTGGAAGGTGGTACTACCATATAGTCTGAGCAGAAGGGGGCATAGCTGGAGAACCTGTGCCAGCCTTCCCCAGGAGTGTCTGTGTGTTTCTATATAACTCAAATTTCAAAGTGTGTGTGTGTCAGCTACTTGGGCAGGGACATGAAGCATTGGTTGGACAGAGAGGGTGCTGGAGGTTTTGGCTTGACCACGCGGCTGAGATCTGAACCCTATAGCTGTGCTAGTGGGGAGTCTCATTAAGGATCTGGAGAGAAAGGGAGAAACAAGCCCCAGACTGACTCTGATATCTGTGTGCTCTTAAGGGAAACAATACTTTACTGTGTGTGTACTTGTTATCCTCCCAATGTGGATGCCCATCACTGGTGCTAGTGGTGAGAATTGAGGCTCCTTGATTACTGGGCCAGTGCACGGGTAGCACACCATGGTAACATGGCTAGTCTGCACAGGGGTATGATCTGGTACCCCCTTACTTATGTGCCACATCACTCTGGTATTATTTGTAACTACTTGAAGGGATCCTTGAGACCAGAAGTGATTCAGAGACTTGAGTGCCTTGATAAAGGTAAGTATCTCTTTTATATTTATGTGCATGTGTCTGTTTTTGTTGCCCCAGACACCATGCACTTTTACCCCATGACACTGCACCAAAAGCAAAGCCTGAGGCATCTGTGGGGACTGAGTGCTTTGGAGCAGAAGGGGAGAAGGGATATCTGGATACAGGGATATATGATGTCTCTACCAAGTAATTTCTTTTCTCACAAATCCCAGAACTGGAATATGAAAAGATAATAGGTGTCGGTGCTGGAACCAAAGAGAATTCAGATATCCTTCTGTCTTTCATATATGAAGTCTTGCAAGAGGTATCATGAGAATCATGGATGCCATGAGACTCAGAATCTGGGTATTCCATCAAAGTGACCAAAGTCTGAGTGGAAAACCTCTGCAGTAGATCTAAATATAAATCTAATTTTTTCCTGCAGAAGAAAACCTCTTTGTATTGTGGTATCTAACAGACACACCAGTAGCATAATCCTATATGATGGAGTCAAGAAAGACTTCTGAATGTTCTCTTGGAATCCTGGACTAAGTAGCAGACCTCTCTCACCCAAGAAAGAGATTCCTGACACTTTGAAATACTCTGCACAGGTAAGCAAATCATCTAAATATGGAAAAATGTGGACACCTTGTAGCCTGCAATACATTATGACAGGAGCTAGACACCCTATTAACACTCTTGGAGAAGTTAGAAGCCCGGTGAATAATACAGGGAACTGATAATGTGATCCAGACACACAAAAACCTAAGAAACATCTGAAATCTGGATGAATGGGAATATGATGATAAGCATACTTTTAAATCTAAGATTACCAAAAAAAAAAAAACAACTTAAATGAGGAAGGAGGACTAACTGGTTGTGAGGCAAAAGCATTTTGAACTTGGGCACCATCACATATTGGTTTAGAAAATAAAGGTCCAGAACTGGTCTTCAGGCATTTTCTTTCTTTAGCACTAAAAGAATTCATGAAGAGAAATATGTTTTCCCATCTAGGAAGGAGGAACTGTTCCTATTATCTCCTGAGGCAACATGTACTGTAGCCTGTAAGACAGGAAGAAACAGAGGGGTCTGGTCTGAGCGGTGTGAAATAATTCACTTGACAGGAGGAATTTCTTCCAAATGCCACCTGTAACCTTGATAAATCAGCCTCAGAACCCATTTGCCTGAAACTATAGCTTTCTAAAGGCAGAAATGGAAATTCAAACTTTCTGAAAGGGATAAGGGGCTGCCATGGTTGGAGAGGGGGACAAGGTGCCTTACCCAGTCATTCTGCCTTATTTGACTGTCCTTTATTCTGGGGTGGATTCTGCTTTCTTTTTGAAATCTACCTACCATTGTGTTTTAAATGTCTGTTTAATAGCATTCTGTTGAGACTATTTATTTTATTTTTTACTAAAACTGGATGAGGGACCCAAAAGTCCAATGGAAAAAAATAGGGCTGAAAAATCTGAGAGATTTCTTGTATCAGCTTACCTCTCTCATCACATTTTTGATAACCTGTGCATTAGAGGTTCCAAAAAATGAAACCTCTATTCAAGGGGGGGGGGGGTTAAAAATCTTATTTTATATATTCTGGAAGGTTCTGAGAATGCAGAGAGGCAAACTCTTCAACGGTACCAGAGGCAACAACTTTGGATTCAGTACCTTTAAACAATGAGTAGAGATCTGAGAAATGGAATAAACAAAACCACTCAATGCAGATTTTTCCTCACAGGAATGGAATGCAGATGAAACATTCCTCATACTTTCACAATTAGTCAGAATAAACTTTAACATGTGAGCCTTGCAATTCAAAAGTCTATAAATGACAGATACAGAATGATGCACTTTTTGTTACACTTTTTCCCAGACTTTTGAATTGCTTTACCATCCTTGTCAGGTGAAGGATTAGAATTTACAAAATGCTTGGCAGCAGCTGGATTAATATTGCTGGGTGAGGTCTAGAATGAGTGTATAAGAACTTGAAAGACTGGTGAAATTTGTACATTCTGTCTGCTTTCTTAGGTTCTGCAATCTGGCTTTCATGGGAAACCACAAGCTGTGACAAACATATCCTCTGGGAATTCCAGATGTAGCAGCTCACAATATTTTCTGAGGGACTGAGAAATCTCAGTGTTCTCTCACTGAAAGCACTGGCATATTTTGGAAATAGGCTAAGAGAAAGAAAAAAACTCACAGGGATATTCAGATACCATGCTGTCCTCTGAGTCTGATTCAGAAATTAGAACAGAAAAAACTGCATCTGTCCCATCACATTCCTCTTCATATTCAATTTCCCCAATCTCCAGGAAAAGAGGCATTCCTTTTTCTTTTTGAAGAAACTACCTTATAAGAAGGGTCAATGGTCTATGCAGGTCCTTGAGCCAGGCCAAATAAACTACTCCTGTCTGGTGGGACTGGTGCAGGAGAAGAAAATGTTTAGTTTTTTTTTGGGGGGGGGTTGACAGGAAAATTGTGGCAATTACATTTATTAATGGCAGCAATAGCTTCCTCAGGGACAGGCACATCATTCTGGCTAAGCAGGGGCACCTTCCCTGTCCCTTCTCCC
>NC_056728.1:726994527-727004527 GCF_019279795.1 Protopterus annectens | reverse complement strand
AATCAATACTTAAATAATCTCACTATATTTTCCTAACTGACTGAAGAATTACTGTTTCCTAGTTAAGTTACTACAGCAAGGCAAGATGATGAGTGTTGAGTTGCTTACTACAGCAAAGAAAAATGAGGTGTGAGGTTGTGTGAGATATCTGTGAGCGATCTTTCCTGTCAGGTTCTGAAGAATAAAGTGCTGCTGTGAGAGTTCTATCATATCTCTTTTTAATATCTAAAAATCATTTTAGTGCTGGTGATAGAATGGTATCACATCTGGTCACCTAACTCTGTTACAATATGCACCCAGAGCTTTGCTAAGATCTGTTGCAGCATCTGAAAGCCATAAAACAATTTCAAAAACTTCCACCCTGTCAGGGTAGCAATTAGTTTACCCCAGGAACAATTCAGTAAGATTCCTAGTCCTGGTTTTCCCAGACATTTTTGTCTCTGGTTGCAATCAGACCTGTAAGATAAAATCTTTATGACCTAACCAAACCCATTTAATTTGCAACCTATTTTTCAAAGTTAGCTGGACTGAGATTAACCTCTTCCCTTCCAGAATTCTCTGTTAAAACATATACATTTAATCAGTTCTAATAATACTGTCTGACATACATGTATATCTCTTTGCTGTCCAGCAGGACCTACTGTTGATGCATTTTTACCACAATCATCTATACAAATCAGTGTGATAATCAAATGGCATAAAATTCTTTACAAACCTCGAACTAGCTGTGCAGGTATATGTTACACATGCACTGCCCTACTCTCCCTGGCACAGATGCCACTACTTCATATCACACAGAGGAATAAAAATTCTCTAACTTAACAATACTTTATATCCCAAAGGTTGTGAAAAGCATCATTCTAAGGCCACTTTCTTTAAGAGCGTGGCATATCCAAGTATGTTACAGAATTAAAGACTTTACCAAAGATATACAAAATAACATTTCAAATGTGGACACTTGCTTAGTTTTATAAATTTCTTGTGGCAAAACCATTAATGCGGTCTCAATACTGTGATCCAATGGGGAACCATGCTATATCTTACTCAGTAGTGATCAATATTCAAGGTAGGTTTTCAAATGGCTACAAAGCAATTTCTCAAGGATCTTTGAAAAGGGTAACAACAAATCAGTAGAATAACAGCTTAATACCAGTTTTGTTACCTTTTTATAGATCAGTACTAGAAATTAGTATTCCAAACTTCTTTACTTATATTCTCTAAAATGGATGAATTTTGTCAGTGTTGTCTTAAGGACAAAACAAAATATCCATACCAACTTGTATAAACCTTAAATAAATGCTGTCACTTATTATCTACTGTCTAATTTTACTGTTTAAATGCTGTATTAGTCTACACTGCTGGAAACATCTCGTTTGTTATTCTGCTTTACAAATGTTTCAGTTTCCTTAAATGCAGTCTTGTGAAAATATCCATTAAAAATACTAAAGCCATATCCTAAAATATTATTCACTTTTCAATGTCATTTCTAGAAGTTGTGCACCCTGAAAGATGTTTATGTTAGTAAGCAGGGTTGGTACTACAGCCCTCCTACAAAACCCCAGAATATGCTAATTGCACAGAGAGCAAACCTAGCAAAATGGATTTTCAAAGATCTTGCTGCACATATAAAAGATGCTCCACAGAGGTATCCAATAATATCCCACTGCTGGGATGCAGAAGCCTTAATCCCAGAAGGTTTCCACATCACAGTAAGCCTGAATAATTCAGAGACTGCTCTTCTACCATGGCTTACCAGTGGCAGTGTGCACAACAAACAGAGTGGTCTAGCTGGAGAACCTGCATACAAATATGGCTGTCTGTGGGAGCCACTAATGCTAATTAGCCATGTGTTGTCCTCCAGAAATGGCAGTGGCTCCAAATTAACTTGGAAGAACAAATTGATCTACTTATCTTTTTTTGTGCTAGGAAGAACATGTGTCATTTCATCCTTATGGGACTAGTCATGGCTTGTACTGCAACAAGTTAGTGCATGGAGCTGGTGTGCATCGTGTGTATTTATGTGCAAGTGTGTGTGTGTACGTGTGTACGTGTGTGCGTGCGTGTGTGTGTGTGTGTGTGTGTGTGTGTGTGTGTGTGTGTAAAATGAAAAAAATATATGGTATTCCTGAATAAAAGCTTCTGGGCAGAAAAAGTACAATCACTGAGCACTAGTTAAAGACAGTATTACAAACAATATACAATATATATAAGAAACCAAACTATGTACAAAGACTTAAATCTAATATTACTACAGTTATATACAAAATAATCAGTGACTATAATGTGACACAATTGGTAGGTTCTATCTGCAAGTCATAACTCACTATTGCAATGTCACACTAGCCACAGCATAAATGCCCTGAAGACCAGCTATGTAAAGCAATTAAGTGATTATCCAGAGTACAGCAGCTGACGTTCTTCCTGGCTGCAGTACAGTTGCTCTACTGCAGTCTTTTCCAAAAAACAGTGGCTACACCATATACGGTAGCTTTTAAAAGCAATTGATTTCCATCCTAAGTGCTACAGCTGCATTTCAAACTGACTGCTGTCCAGACATTCATTGGTAACTCTCCTGACAACTGTAGCACACCTCAGCTGAAACCTGTCAGGGGGCATTCACCTGCAACCCACAGGATTTGTCTAGACATTTATGGATTGTTCTTAGAAGAAGGGATTGTGAGGATGAGCTAATGTCACTACATTCAGCCTCATGATGCTGCACTCAACTACCCCATTTGCCACCCACACCCTTCTCTACTTATATAACACCTCATAACCCCTCTTCTTCCTTGCCAGTGCCCTATCCATGCAGTCACCCACACTATAACTCCATCTGTTTAATACATCTCACACCCTGCATCTAAGCCACTCCTTAACATATTTCATCTAATACTCCTTTACTACTCCCCTTATCCTATTTTTAACCCTATACTAACTCTATAAACTCTATCAACTTTAAGACCCATCCTACTTCTTAACACCTTCCACTTACCACTCTGTCTTTACTCCTTCCTCTACCTTGTCTCTAGCCTTCTAGAAGGCTCTATTTTACACCTCCCCTCACCTTATTTCTTTTTCACCTTTAACTGCTCGCTATTCTACTCACATAGTCTTACCTCTCTAAAGAGTACACGTCCATTAACTCATTGACTAAATTATTCCAAAAACCCTCTCACTGCACCCTCATATAACCCCCCCCCCAAATAAATTAAGTCTGTCATTACCATCTACATGGAATACTCCATCAAAAAATGCAAATGTAACTTACAGCTCTGGTCACAATTCTACCAATAATAACTCACCTTGCAGAGTACCAGGTCCCTCTGCAAACACACCTAAGTAATCCACCTGACCAAACAATTACTTATCTGTTTGACCATAACAGTATGATGAGTTGCTGTAATCTTTCCACTTTTTCTTAATATTTGCACCATTGTTCAATATAGATCCTTGAACATCTTTTTAACATTCCATAGGTTCATAGGCTGGATCCCCTTATGGGCAATTTTAAGCCTAGCCAATTTACATTTGGTGCTTGAATTAACCTATCCCATTTGGTGTTAGATTGGTAGCACACATCCCATGGTTGATAATTATATATTACCCCTAATGGGAATAACTGTGATTATACCATAGATAATTTGAGGGGACCCGTGCATGGGATAAAGCATTTAAGTGCTGCCTCTGTCCATTAGAAGTACAGGAGGTAGTCCTGAGGTAAATTCTCTGTTTTCCATCCATAGATCTAAGTTGTACTTGAATATGGACAGGGTGAGCTGCATTTTACACGGATGTGGAGTCTGTTCCACAGCAGTGTATCCTCTGGGAGATATCCCTGTCCCTCCAAACTATTATGGTGATGTTGCAAAAAAAGTTTAGATCCCTAGACTAGGTATTTCTGATGCCATTTGACTTGCCCATGTGCAGTAAATCAATCAGTACTGGATCAAAGGATGCCTTGTATGCTAGACGCATGGCACCTCTTAGCAGCCTGTAGGATAGCGAGTATGGTGACAGACCTTTGAGATGGTCCATGAAGGACATATTGTTTAGGCCTTTTATCATTTTAATAGGGTATCTCTGTGGTCATTCCAGCTGTTGCATGTGTCTGAACAGATACATGCCAAAGGAGACATTATACTCAATATGTGGCCAAATGAGGGCTGAGTAAAGTAATGACATCCCTATATCTAGGTACAATCCCTTTGTTTATAAGTTGTGCAATATAGAAGGACTTTCTTACAACAATGGACAGTGGTCACTGTCAGCATATGTTTCCAAATATTGAGCAACTGAGTCAGCTCTTAGAGGAGTATTGCCAATTTGGTTGTTTCCCTGGGTGGAAGACTTCCCAAGGGATGCAATAATGAATTTTTTTTGGCATCTAGTTTCAGTCCATGATTTTGTATGGTACGAAACACATGGCTGAAACATTAGGTTGTAGTGATATAAATCCTGTGTTGGAGAAGAAAAGAGTTAATATGGCAAATTAGAATAGCCATGACCATTACTCCTGGACTGAATGATGTTTGAATGTCAAATGTCTGTTAACACTGAATGTGATCATTTAATTGTGAATAAGATGGGTTTTTGAATGATATGTGTTGGATGTCTTACTAATATATGGTGTTCATAGGTTCATAGGTAAGTACTAGGCTAGCTACCCATGCTGGCCATTTTAAACCTAGCCAATTTCCCTACCAAAGGTGTTTTGAAGAAGTCTGTCATTATAGAATGAATGTGCTAAAACTATTTGTTTGAGTGGTCCAATTGATGTTTTTATTGCTTGATTTTTTAACTTTCAACTTAAAGCAAGAAACCATGATACTAGGAGATTTTAACATTGTACTTTTTCTACTCTTACTATGTATATTATGGGATCATAGTAGGTTACTAGACTAACAACCCTAGAGCCTTTGTAAGCCTCACCATTCATGCCCCAATTTCCCAATTATCAATGCCCATGGACTAGAGTGGCTTTGCTACATGGATGTGCCTTACGGCATCTACAAACTGCTTTTGTACATAAGGGCACAGGCGAGCCAGGAGTGAATTTATGAGTTCCCATCCATTGGACCAAGCTGTGTTTGAATAGGCTTAAAGAACAGCTCTGTTTCTCATGAATATGCTATTGCCATATGGTGTTTGTACAGTATATTATTATTGTTATTGTTACTGTTATTGTGGAGCTTTACTTGCTGAGCTTCTGCTGAAAAGTTGTTTTCACACTTAATCACACTATCCCAGTTAACAAATGCAAAATAAAAAAAAATAAATTGACTGGTCTGATATATAAAGGCAATAGCCTCTTATACCATATCTAGCTGTATGGCTTAAAGCAGCTCATTGATGATCCTACTAGATATAACAAACCTACCAACAAGAACAGCATTCTTGACTGGATACAGTTCACCAACCCTTAAAGAATAATCCAAGCAGGTATTCTCCCCGATTCATAATGCGACCACCACCCTACTTAATCATCAGAGATCATAAAAACAAAAGTTGGAGCCTTAGCACAATTTAACAAAGAAACTTTTCTAAATACTGTGAAGCATTGCTACAGACCCCACGAAATACACTGTTTCCAAGTTGGGCAGTGACCTACTTTATTCACGCATTCTTGAATATACTCAAGCAATAAGGCCCTCTTCAGAAGAAAATAGTTGAAGTCCTTTCTGCCTCATGACTGTCACAAAATAAGACAACTCATGAGAACCAGAGGCAAAGCACAGAAGAAATTGCTATCTGATAAAACTTCATCCCACCACCAGTCTGACACAATCACAAATTAAGAATTGTGAATCAAATACCACATACACATGGACAAAAAGACTGCTATATTAATTGACAACAATCTCACATAAACAACCCAAAAGACATCTGTGCTACAATCCACACCATCCTGAAACCAGGCAAAAGCACAACCTAACTCCCTACCATTTGAATCTGATTCTAGTATTGCTTTTAAATTTAACAAATATTTCATTGCCACTGCAACATCCCAAATGAAAACAACAGACCCAAAAGGCTACAGTGATATCAATCAGTTACGAAAAATACAGATACAAATACATATAAAAAAATACCCCCTAACATTAAAATCCACCACATTGCCAGCCAACAGCCTCCCTGCTAAGTACATGAAAATAGGAGCTGATTCATTATCATAATCAATATTCATGGTAATGGTAATCAGTTGAAAAGGCAGGTCCCACGTTAGCAAGTTGCATAATGCTGAGGCTCAGTGGTTGAAAAAATGGATTATATATACAACATCTGAGATAGCCATTTCTCAGAATATTCCTTTTTCTCTGTGGTATGGCAATCACGGATCTAGTATATAAATGTTTGGGTGGTGTGGGGGCTGCAAGGGGGCTTGTCTCTCCTGCAAAAAAAGAAATTAAAAGAAGAAGCGTAATGTCCGATATTCGCTCTTCTCCTTCATTATCAGTGTTTTTTCGGGTCTATATCAGTTCCTCGAAACATCTGAAGTTCGAACACCATATGTTCGAACTTCAAACCACAAACTGCAAAAACATCGAAGTCTTAAAACAGCGATTTTTTTCCCAGGGAAAAAAATCGCTGTTCCAAGAAACACACATGCAACACAAACACACCAAAACAATATCAATCCACACACATACACTCAAAATCCTGCATCGATCCCTACACTAAACTGTACATACACTACTACCTATCCACTTACCTTAACCCAAACCCTAACCCTAAGGTCCGTCACCTATCGCACATTCACATGACCCACGCCCTAACCCTAACTCACCTATCCCACCCTAACCCTAAAGTCTTTCACTATCGCACACCCACCTCACCTGTGCCCTAACCCGCACCCTAACCCTAACATCCACACAATCGCACACTTACCTGAACCTGACCCATAACTTCTCACCACAGTCCTGATACTCCCAAAGCCACAGAAACGGCCCACCAAATTCTTTCCCTGGGAACGAATTCGGTGGGCCATGGCTTCGAGATTACCAGTGTTCGAACTTTACAGTTTGAACATCTGGTAGTCAATATTTAGCCATTTCGCTGGACTGATATAAACCCATTTTTTTCAGCATGTTGCACTCGGTGTTAATGAGTGTTGACATTTCAGTAGGGAGCCCAAGCTAATTAACAGATCCACCCAAGAGTGCTATGTTCCTTCCTATGAAAATAAATCTTACATCATATGGACAGGGATGAGCAAACGTATCTCACTAATGCCAGAACAGTAGCTAACTGATTTGGAGCTTTGTGCAGATCCCCACACTGGTACCTCCCCCATCTCAAAGTTGAAGAGTGAAAAAAAAAAGCTCTTCTCAAATTGAACAAAAAGAAAATGATCTTTGCTGTCTTTGACTCCTGTAACTGTAACAAGCTACTTCTTAAAACTCTTAAAACTGTAGCAAGCAGCTGGCTGCAGTTATTTTAACCATCACAACAAATACAGTATTGACATTCATAGTTTCATAGGTAGTTACAATGCTTGCAGTCCAGGAGAACATTAAGGAGCCTAGCCCATTCCCAATTTCCCTAAAGCACTGTCTAGTTAAGTGACTTGCTCTAGGTTACACAGTAGGCAAATGAGTGAAATGATTCAAACCCTGGACTGTTGGCACAGGAAGCAGCGCACTAACAAGTCAGAGCCTTAACCCTTTACACTAACTAATAGATATGGCAAAACATACACCCCTGAGGGGACTTGGATCCACAACCCTTCACACATACACTGTGTAAAATGTTTTATTTACAGGCTGAGCAGCAAGAGCATTTACAAGTTTTAAATCCTGCATCTTTGACACAGGGAACAACTTGTTAAGCAGGAGCTTGAACCCTCTATGCTAGGTGAGGAGTTTATGAAAGTTTCTATATCCACATGTCTTTCAGAATCTACTGCTTATACTATACTCCCCCAACATTAGCACATGCCAATAATGCCCTCTTACAGTTTGCACTTGGAACAGATGCTCCTTTTGCTCCACCCTACAGCTCTGTCTTGTTGTATCAAACTTTCATCTCTTTCCAAAGTACTGGAAAAATTCATCCACTCACAAATCCTGAACTTTCCTCTACACATGGAGCTGTTATTCTGTACACAGCATGGTTTCTGTCTATACCATTGCATTGAGACTGCCATAATCACTGCTAACCAAACTACAAGTGAGGGAAAATTAGGATCTTCCCTCTTCCTTGACCTATCGAAAGCCTTTCACAATATATCACATTAACTACTAATTAATAAATTCTGTAATCTAAGTCTAAACACTAATACAATTGACTGGCTCAGAAGCTACTTCATCAACAGGCCCCATTGAATTAAATGGCAGGATGCATTCTTAAAGTACTTGATAGTAAACTATAAACAGATATGTATAATTGTCTTTCACATCCCTCCTGGTGACAATACAGCCACACTGGAAGATATCCAACATTGGATATCCATAACAATTCTACAAGAACAAACACTGCTAGGTGATGTCAATGTCAACATCAGTTGGTTGGACATGACCTCTAACTCTCCTACATCCAGCATGAACCTATACAGTTTCAAACACTAATTAATTGCCCCACATGACAACAAAGCATCTGGCTGTGTAGCTTAGGGGACAGAGCACTGGCCTTATAATCTGCGGTTCAAATTTCCTTATGGCCTGATTGCTACCCCTCCTTCTACATGTGGAAGGGCTGGAGTTTTTGAGGGGTTGAGGGTTGGTATAATTGTTAAAGTGCTTACCTCAAAGTCACAAGATACAGGGTTTGTTTGATTCTCAACTTTGAAAGAGAAATTGGCTAGGCTTCAAATGGCTCACAAGGGCAGCTAGCCTAGTGCTTTCTTCTGAACATCAAACTCTTTATTAGACTGGATCCTAGTTACAGACACTATTAAATTCACCACCACAGGTACAATTTCAAGCTCTCTCAGTGACCATCTTCCAGTCTATACAACCAGACATCTCACACATCCACTTAAACAGCAGGTTTATAAAAAAGCACTCAACCTGCCCAAGTTTAACCCAGAAATATTTGTAGTATTTGTTACTACCACATCATAGGTTAACTGGAACATCCTAAAGGTCCTCCCCTTAGATGGTGCTGCAAATGAATTCAATACAACTTTCCTAAACATCCTAAATAGCCTTGCATCTCCTAGAAGAAAGAGATTAAAAACAAATATTGTAGTTTGGCTGTCCAAAAACTGTAGAGGAAAAAATGTGGAAGGAATGGCAAAAATATAAAACAACCACAACACCTTGAAATTTTCAGAATGATCTGCAACCCTACTAAAAAACAAATAAATAAAGAAAAAACAATGATACTATAACCATGTTTAGAAAAACAGTAAACAGTAAACACAACCCTAAAAAATTCTGGTCAGCCATTAAATAATTATTACATCCCTTCCACAAATTCATCCCTAACCCCTCTCCCAATAAATCGCCACTTAAAACTGCAATAGAATTCAACTCATATTTCATAGATAATATAGCATCCCTAATCAATGATTCCCCAGCATTTATTCCCAGCCCTGCCCAACATCCACATATTACCATGTTTACTTTCACTTTCAAACCTGTGCCCTGTGCTCTATATAAAACTACTCTTAAAGAAACTCAAACCATGCTCTACTTCAGCTGGTGACCTTCCAAACGAGTACCACAAAAAGAGCAGCCAATAACATTGCCTATCGGTAAATAGGTCAGTCCAGGAATCTCATGTTCTCTTTCTCTGGAAAAAATCACACATTACCCTCTACACAAAGAAAGAAATTCAATAGACGTCACTAACTTTAGACCTATAGCAATCTTATCTCCCTGCTCCAAAATACTTGAAACATATATTCAAAAACAACTGCTAAACTAACTCCTTCAGGAAGAGCTCCTATTCCACAGACAACACAGACTGAATCCCTACCACAGTACTAACACTGCAATTCTAAACTTTATAGATACTGTCAACAAAGCTAGAGATAATGGCAAAATAGTCTCTTTCTTAT
>NC_056728.1:726899527-726989527 GCF_019279795.1 Protopterus annectens | reverse complement strand
TGAGATAAAAGAGTTAAGTTAACCCAAACTATAGTGTTTAGCACTTCATTCCATCCCAGTGTTCAGCATTCAACACTAACTAGTGTGTGTATGTAGTGTTTATTTAGAAATTAGAATGTTTTCTCTGTTTCAAAACCCAAAAATCAAATTACAAGGATGAATGATAAGGCACTCATCAACCTCACTTTTGGAATGTGCTTGGGAAGCATTGATAAGTTCCTGTACTACTTTCCAACAACTATTTAGCTAAAATATTATTAACTAATTTTATGTAACTAATTTGTAAGGGGACGCATCTAATATATTCTGTGTATTTCTCTAGACCTCGGGCAGTACAAGTATACTAAAAACTGACTCACCAAATAAGTTGCATTTATGCAGCATTGCAGCAATGCCATTATTTGATTTAAACACGTTTGTTTTGTGCTAGGCTACATAGCGCTTACCACAAAATAATGTACATTTCATCCTAGTCATTAATCCATTCATATTTCTGCTTCATGCTGCATTTGACAAAAAGACTTTCGTATTTTTAAATTTTAACAGACCAGTGCTTCCTGATCAGCAGCCCAGTCTCCTTAATCATATACAACTATGTATACAAATTATACCACAAAGTATAGTACCAGATCCCAATTAGACTTGCAAACTAATGATAACAATCTAGAAAAAGAATTACACTGAATGGTACACCCCTAACAATCCTGTACAAAAAATGCTGGATTGGCCCAGGTTAAATGGTCATTTCAGGAGATACCAAAAAAAAAATGGGTAAAGTTGCAATAGCTGCACATCTAAAATGAGCAGAAGGCCACAAATAGTATAGTGTTGTATACATGTTTTTCTTTATTTTGCTTTCTCTCTCTCTCTCTCTATATATATATATATATATATATATATATATATATATATATATATTGTAAATGGTGTAGGAGATTTAAGTACCAATAAATAGCAGTGGTAAGTCTAGTGGTTTCTCACTTTCTGTACCACAAACAAAATATTTTATTTCTGCCTCAAAAGACGGTGCAAGAATAAAATCATACCTAATGTAGCAGTGAAGGTTAAAAACTATTGTTAAGCTGCAGTAAGTGAAAACAATATGCATAAAAACACCTGCTAAGTAGCATATCATGTCACTTTACTTTCATGAGACAGTTATTTTTTTTACCAGCAGAATTGTTCCTCAGCCAGCAAGTCTTCATTTAAATTGGGTCCAATTCATGTGGATGTGATAGTATTCAAGGTGAATGTAAAAAAAAAAAACAACAACATATTTAATGCAAGTATACAGGCACATCTGTAAGGCGATGCATAATTTCTTCCAGCACTGGACAATCAGAGGGTAAACGTTCCAGTCCTGCCTTTTCTGTTTAAAATGTATGGATATCACTGAAACCCAGAACATGAGCTATAATGTTAGCCATATGCTCCTAGTGAAGACAGTAGCTGTGAATGCCTAAAGGTGCATCACTAGATATGTCCTTGAATGTACATGATGTAAGAAGATTTAATTCAGGGACCATTAAAAAAAAACATCTGAAATTAGATATCTATACTGTTTGCCTTGATTGCTGAAGGGACACACTGTGAAACAAAGATTATTTCCAGTGACAAGTAGAGACTGTGATGAGATCCCACAAAACAAACTGTACAAAAAAATATACAAGACAATTAACTATTTTCCAAATCTAATTGGTTTTCAAGGTCTCCCACAAGCAAACAGACATTTCACTGGTTATGATATTCCTCAAGGAAGACCTAAACACTGGAGTATCAACACTCTCATTCATGTTACAAGTAGCTACTACTGGGGCGGCAAATAGAAACAAGGGTTACCTACCACAGGACCCACCTAATGTTCTACAGCTGCTCAAAACTTCTGGTCTCCTCAGACCTAAAAAGAAGCATGCCTTTTCCACAAATAATCCTGTGCACAAATCGGGAAATGACAGAAAAAAATACCAATTCCAGCAGCTAGAGCAAGAAGTAAACTTACAGCAGCTAAGTGGGAAGACTCTGACACTTTTGGTAGTCTGTTTAGTAAAGGAAGAGGAGATAACAGAGCTAACTGTGCAAGACACACTTACTTGTTTGCTCACAGTGCTCATCGTCTCAGTCAGCTGTCAGTTCAGTTTCGTGCCTTTCACTGTCCATGAATGAAGTTAGGATGATTGATTGTTTTCCATAATGCAAACCAAGCAAGTTAACTGTCTGTCTGCTACTGATTGTTTCTCACTCTTTTCCCAGCACAAAAAGCCCTGAAAGAGAGTGAGAGCCAATCAGTAGACATTCAGCCCATCCACGTCATGTACTTGACTGCAGACATGGCAGTCCGAGCCCTTTCCACTTCTATGTGGTTGCAAACCATATAGACTTCTGGGCATCACACTGTTGCCTTCGCTCCTTAATCTGGACTGCTTTTACAGCAGTGTGGCTTTACAGAAACTATTTTTTTTTAAACCCGGAACTCGGCAAACATGCACAGTTCGAGCTCCAAGATTTAAGCGAGTCCAAGTCAGACAACCAGCTTAGACATAATTACATTTTATTTTTTAAAATTAAAAATGTTCTTTATTTTTCTTTCTTGCTGGGGGGGCTGCAGTCCGATGGGACAAGCTGCCACTGTGTGTGTGTGTGTGTGTGTGTGTGTGTGTGTGCGTGCGTGCGTGTGCGTGCGTGCGTGTGTGTGTGTGTGTGTGTGTGTGTGTGTGTGTGTGTGTGTGTCTCAGATAGCTAAAGAAAACAGAGGTAAAGGAAGTTAACTTTTACCATGAATCTTAAATGAGAGAAATCTGCAGACAGCAGGTAATATGACTGAAAAAGTAGTGATGTGTCCTAAGGGGGAGTAGGTTGGAAACACCAAGCAGGTCAGATTTACAGCGATGTGTTTCTACTCTAACAAGTAGATGTGCACTAAAAGCGAGAACTAATTTAGATAATGTGCAAATTATAGTGATTTTAGTCCACCTGAAGGATGCAGAGATCAGCAGCAACTAGACTGTCTAAATCATTAATGCTGAGTGACATCTGTGCTATTTGTGTATGTGGCTATACCTGAGAGAAACACATCTACATTGTGAAGTTGTGCAATAGGTGTAGAGGATGCTATGGATGTACCATTAGTCTATGTATCTGTCATTTGCTCAGCCAGTAGTTTGTTATGAAGACTTCATTCAGATGCAGAGTTTCATCAATGTACCATAGAAGCTAAGTTAACAGTAGAACTCCTTAGCCCTAGGGCAAATCTTTACTTTTAAGTAACTGCTTATTGTTATCCAGCTATATCTGCACGTGGCAGCATAGACCCTAACTGGACAGTTGGATGATAGACTGTATTTTCTTCTAATCTTTGTTAGACAGACTGATCTGATATACTCAGTAGATCAACACCTCTTTTTTTCAATTTCACTGGACATTTCAAGATCTAACTTGTGCTTTTATACTTCACTGTCTCACCAGTGTTAGTTCATGGGATACAAGCTTGCAGTCTTCAGTTCTCCAGTCTCTTAACCTGCAGCAACAAGTTGTGTCAAGACATGTGGCCTGTACAGTTAATATGCCATAATCAAAGTCTGTCATCTGCAAGTGCTGTGAAGGAAGGAGAGAGGAGGCAGTTTTATGGGTGTCAGATTATCTCATACAGTTAAAAATAAGCTAGTATGCGTATCTGTACACACATTATGCCACCATCCCACTATTTCTACAGGCAGATAGCAATTATTTATGGACAACAAATGCATAAAGTGAATTATAGCTGGATGAAGATAAGCAAGTTTTAATGGTCAGAAAAGACCTGTAAGGAGCTGTCATAGGAAAGGATGAAAACTGGCAAATTATGGCAAAGAAGCAAATGTAAACATGTAGCAAAGCAGAAGGAGTAGATAGAAAACATCCCAGAATACTAGTGATATGCCAGGAAAAAACTTTCAGCAGTGGGAGGAAAGCAAAGTTTCTGAATGCCAACAATGCATAACAAATGTCTGCAGACTACAGACAGTAAGGCAATGTCCATGGGATAAGAGCTATATAAAATATTCAGGAAAGTATATGGGAAAATAGGTTTATATGTGAATGTAAGAAAACAAGAAATGATGCTTAGAAAAGCTATTCAAAAAGTAATGATTGGCAAAAGAGGGTGAAAAGGTCCACAGGCAGAAGAGACATGACATATTTAGCTGTGAGGTGGGGATAGAAGGAAGCAAGAAGCTACAGCTTTAGTCGATATCTGAGTAGTAGTAGAAGTAAAGAGCACAAGATACTATTTACAGAAAAGCATGAGGAAAAATGAAAAGGCACCATGGAAGATAAGCTGGAATAAATAGATAAATACTCTGAATATAATATCCAAAACCAACATAACACAAGTAATATTCTTAGACTACAGCATTTGTTCTACAGCCTGCGTCTATATCCGTTGTATGCTTTAAAACTTCTCTCTTTTTCACTTTCCATTTCCTTTCGTCTTCCCCAGATCTTGACATGTTCGGTGATGAAAAACCTTGAGAAAATCTTCACAGAAAAGAATCAGAGGAAAGTGGCTGCAGCTGCACAGGACAAAAAGTATTTTTTCCATGTGGAATTCAGTAATTAGGGGGTCAGAACTAGGCATAGGGGAAGCAAGCAGATGACATACTTTGCCCTGATCCATGGCTAGGAGTGGACATGACTGCATGATCAGCTGCATAAGATGGGAAGCGAAATGTCACTGTCCATGTATGGACAAATGACCAGTGCAAACATGATACATAACCATGATTTGGATCTACATTTCCTGAGAAACATCATTTATAGGAGGGTCAGGGCTGATAAAAAAGGACCCCCCCCCCGACATCTACCAGCATTTGATATGACTAGTTATCCTCCTAATCAGCCCTAATTTCTGGCAGGATTAATAAGTACCCTAAATAAGTAACTTGTTCAGTGTAATTAATTCTTTAAATTCCTTGAAAGCATGTTCGTAATCCTCCTTCCTTTTCTATTCATACTTATTCTGAGAAAGTGTCTCCAAAAGATGTAGCATTTTTTTTTCAAAAAATATTTTTATTAAATTTTAACAAATTAATGATCAATAACAAAGAATGCAATATAGAATTTAAATACCAATACAAAAAAAAATAAATATTCAACAACTAGATTATTTACAAAATTGTATAGTAGGTAAAAAGTACAACGTTCTTTTATATATATATATATATATATATATATATATATATATATATATATATATATATCAACTATTCTTGAATGTTCAGTAACTGTTTGTCTAGTAAATCATTTAGACAGGTTGTAGTATGATGTAATGCTGATAGATCTTAATTTAATGGTCATCAATTCCAAGTGACATAGTTCAGTTATGATGTTCTTGAATTCTGTAAAAGAAGGTGAAGGCTCAGTTTTCCAATTTCTGGTTATAACTTTTCCGGAAACAGCCAAAATGGACCATAACAAAGGATATTTTATTTTTTTAACATAATCAGGAACCAGTGTATTAAATAGAATCAAAGATTTGGATAAAACAAACTTATCTGAAAATAAAGCCTGAAAGAAACTATTAATATTATACCAGTAAGATTTAAGAACTACACAATCAAAAAACATATGTGACCAATCTGCCTTAGTATCTAATTTACATCTTCAAAATAAAACTTTTTTCTTACTAATTAGTTCCATTTTGTGTGGAGTAAAAACAGACCTGTACATAAATTTCCCAGAGAATATTGTCCATTTAAGTGGTGAAGTAGTCAGCTTAGATTATTCCAATATTATTCTTCTATCATTATCATTAGGTGGATTATTATTAACTAATAATCCCAATAGTTCTCCAAATATTTTTTGTTTCATTTCTAGTTATTTTATATATTTCTGAAAGCTTGCCCTTATTAAGTAAATTCCACTGTATGAATATTGTCAGAAGATTTAATAATTTAGGGACAGAAATTCTTGTACTTGGTGATATCAGGTCAGTTTTACTAACCACAAACTGCCTACAGGATTGCATTTACAACCATATGCCATTACATAAATCATATTTAGCTGTTAAATAATCTACAGAGTTCAATTTACCATTGGTCAATAAGTGAAACCAATAAATGAGATTCTTTTAATTTAGTAGCATCATCTTAGCAAGATTTAATGAAGGAATATTGCTCTGTGGAAAAAGAAGAAACATCCAAGCTTTATAGACTGGAGTTCTATACATAAAATTTCTAAGTGTCTTTAATAGAAGTAACATGAAATGTAAAGTATGTATTTGAAACTTACTGGTTGTAAAATAATCTTTTAACACACAAATAAATGGATTGCTTAATATTAACAGTTTATTAGAATTAGATATATTAGTAGTATTAAAACAAATAATGTCTTGAAACTTTTTTCCATTTGGCTGAATAATGTTTATTAGCTAATAAAGAAATAGTTTTTATCACAGAAGTGATAGAGTACAATTCCAAATCTGGTAAACTAATTCCCCCATTAGACCAATCTCTTATATGATGTGCTAGTCCTACTCTAGGCTTATTTGAAAACCAAAAAAAAAAATGTAGAATCACTGAATTGAATTCTTTTATATGTGTTTTAGGGTGGTAATGCTAAGAACTGTACAATGTATAATATCTTAGGTAAAATAATCATGTTAATGATAGAAAGCCTTGCCTCTATTGTGAAAAAGAGCTTATTCCATTTGTTTATGAGATTATTTATTGTGAATAAACAATTACTATAGTCAAAGTCTATTATATCCTTAATGTTATTAGCTAATACTATTCTTAAACATGTTAGCTTACCTGTTTGAACAGAATATTTAGAAAACCTCTCACTCAAATTATTAATATTAGAATGAATAGGAAGGGCATACTTGTAAAAGGGAATACAGTGAAGTACAGGTATCAAAAGGGCAGCGTTTTGTTTTTAAGAGTATTTCTAGAGTTAAAAAGGGCAAAACATGTGCACTAATTTTAGATCTGTTAAAAATGTATCACTTTATACTGGCAAAGAAATTCAGGGTAGTAATGCTAAAGACATTCTTCTAGACATTTTTCTTCTGCCTGCTGACCATCAGCTCTTCAGTTACCTGAGTGGCCCTTTCTTTCTAACTTGAATAAGAGTCAGCTATATAAAGATAATATTTAGCCACTTGTTAGGGTTTCCTAATTTGGCTCTATCCTTTACTAGAGAATGGTCAATCTGTGGATCACATGCTGATTGGAGAATGAACATTCTAAAGTAGGTTATTAATATTCAAGTAATGCCCACTGAAAAATGAGTCCACCACTTCATGGCAGCATATCAAGCCACCGTGGAGCTCGGACAGAAAAAAAACCTAATGGCCACATTATTGCTCACTAAGCAGCACTTCTACTCTTTAGTGAGTGTAAAATATAAAAAAAAAATAAAAAATTAAAAGAAAAAGTGTGTCTATGTGTTTACATATTATTTTACACTTGCTAAGTAATGCTTTTGCTGTTTAGTGAATGTAAAGTAAAAAAGAAAAGAAACTTAAAGTGTGTGTGTGTGTGTGTGTGTGTGTGTGTGTGTGTGTGTGTGTGTGTGTGTGTGTGTGTGTGTGTGTGTGTGCATGTGTGCGTGTGTGCGTGTGTGTGTGTGTGTGTGTGTGTGTGTGTGTAGGTGTGCGCGTGTATGTGTGTGGGAGAGAGAGAGAGTGAAGAGGGAGAGCGATCCCTGGCAATGGCAGCAGTTAGGAGGTCTGCATACCTCTCAGCCTCTTACCTCAACATATCTGGATAGGCGTAAAATAAATGAAGGACAAAGGCTCAAAATAACAATATAGTTTTACATGATCCTGTTATAAATTCACAACATTACTTCAACATTAGGATTTGTGTTAGCTTGCATTTTTTGAAGCAGAGGTGTGTGCATGTGTGCCTGCATGAGAGGTCGATCACTGGCAATGGTAGTAAAGAGATTTGCATACCTCACGACCTTTCAGCTAAAGAAATATGGATAAATAAAATAAAGGGAGAACAACGTTTCAAAAATAGGAACATATTTTAATTATTGTTCTTATAAAGTTGATTAAATAATAGAACTTATGTTAGAATTAATTTTCAAAATGAAAAGAAAGTCTGAAACTCAAATTTTTGTCATTATTTAGAAACATCTAATAAATGGCAACAAACCAAACATTTTATGAGAAAGGAACCAAAAAAACAAAGTAAATACTTGGACATTTTTTAAGTGTTATATTTTGGATATAATATTCTTCCTCCAACACCATTAACATTTTCTGCAGCAAGTTTGAACCACTAGGCAGAGGAACTATTATATATCAAAAAGTATATATAAAAATATAGTACTTAAAAAAATAAATAAGAAAGTAAAACACAGCAATTTTATAGAAAGCCCATCCTCTAAGTACAATAATGCCTTCCAGGGTGTGTGTTAATGTATGTGGTGTCAGGCCTCGTAACACCCCTGGGAGGGCATTAATTACACATTAACACACACCCTGTCAGGTCAGGCATTATTGCTTGCTTATTCCAAGCAGCAACCTGATTTGCACAATATCCCATAACATCATCCTAGTATCTCACAAGTATTTCTGCACATGAAACAAATTATGGCTACCATCCTTGACTCTCATAGCTGTACTGTTGCATGCAATAACAGCTGCCTCTGTTTAACATTAGTCATTAAGCGGGTTGGACTGCCTCCCTCACCACAGGATGGGTAAGTCAGTATTAGCCACTCTCTTCCACCTTCCTTGTAGGGCTATTCCATCACCTAGGTAACAAGTCAAGCCTGGGTCACCTTGGCTGAGGTCAAGGCTTTATTTCTCTGGACTACCAGAATTGTTAGGACTGTTGTACCCTTCACAGAGAAGGAATCTTGCACCATTACCGTAAACACAAAAAATGCAGATCTCCATATACTAATATGACCTGCACAACAGAAATACTTGAGGTTTGAAGTTGATCATTTCCACTTTCAGTGAGCATATGTTCTACTTTTGTCTATTTGTAACCACTACAGTATTTGGTAAATGTGTAGTTCCAGTCTTTGCTCATCTCAGGAAACAGCAAGTAACAAAATGACTATCTAAAAATGACTCCGGCACAAGACCTGTTGATCCATCATGCCAGCATTACCTTAAGTTTATTTCAGTCTTCTTTTTCTTTCAGCTGCTCCCATTAGGGATTGCCACAGCAGATCATCTGTTTCCATTTCTTCCTGTACTCTGCATTTTGCTCTGTCACACCAACCACCTCTGTGTCCTCTCTTACCAAATCCACAAACCTTGTCTTAGGCCTTCTTCAGTCTGTATGAATAAAAGTGAACTTCAGAAAAATAAAAAAAACATGATTCAACTGAAAATGTTTCTTAATAACACAAGAGAAGCGACATGTATTATAGAATCTGGTGTCATGTCTCTTAAGACATTCTGCACTTAAAGCAACACAACAGCTCATTATTCTGAGGTACCTTTCATCCTGCAGCCTTCTGGGTCATCTTGGAAAGCTACACATGAAAACACATCATTGGATTCTAAGAAACATTTTGAACGGTGCACAGACTCTCTGGAAACAATGATTCCATTCATCCATTCAGTAAAGAAATACTTTCTTTAGTGACAGGAGTCTCTCATTTTAAGAAAGGGAATGCCTTATGCACTTCCCTGAATAACTTAGTATCTGATAACATACTTATTAGATTATCACTGGAGAGCACATTTCAAGAATCCATCCATGCAACACTGCTGATCACAACTAGAAAGGTCTCTTCACATCAGTCCAAAAGAAATGAAAACTATTTTTCCTTCAAATTCACTAAAGATCAACAAAACAATGCTACAATTTGTTGGTACATACACATGTAAAAAAGTGACAAGAGCTGTTCAATTATGCGAAGTACTTCAGATGTGGAAATTGGTAATGCATCACAAAATTAGCAGATCTCACTCTTATGCTCTCAGCAATTTACCTACCAAAGAAGCAGGCTCTACACTAGCAATCACTCTATGCAGAAAATCTTTCTTGCTAACGATCACCAACTGGATACTGAAGTTTTTTCACAAGGGAAAGGTTGCCATAATGGTTAAGATCTTTACCTCTCAGATAGAATGTACTGGGTTTGATTCTAATCTTTGGTTATTGGCTATGCGTGTAATTATCTACCGACAGCTTAGTATTTACCTATGAACCTATTAAACCTCTTTGCCACCAATATAAACAGACAAGTTTCAACTTTCAGTTCCTTGCATTATCGTCAGTAAATATTCTGAAAAAAGAAGCTTTCACTTTACTTTGGGATCAAGATATGCCCTTTTTGTCATCTCACTGATTCAAAAAGTGCTATTTAAAACAAAACAAGATAAAAAGTGAACACAGTCAAGACAAACAGAGTTCTTCATGTTAATGCAGATCATATTTCAAACATTGTGGAAACTATCTCATGTCTAGTCACTAAACAATCAGACAAAATTCTTCACATTTTCCTCACGTCTATGTGTCCCTTAGCTTACAGATTAGGTTCTTCATTCCTCAGTGTAATTTATTTACTATTAAAGTACTGAAATTTCTTAAAGAGGTCAAACTATTATCATAAGGACGTTCTATGTCCAGCTGTGGCTTAAAGGCTATATCAGGTACACTGATCAATAACACTCTTGATAGATTGTTTTAGGCAATATTTTGAGGCTATACAGCAAATACCAACAAAGTACTACAAATATAACAAAACAAATTGGACCTATTAACTGAACCATGACTTTTATTTCTTCTACTAGATCTTGTACTTTGACATTTCACTTTCACAGGATCTAATAACCATTTAAAAGTGATTCCCATTTATAGGGTACATAATAATTAGTTAAATCAGTTGCACCAATTAATACATTATCTTTTTAATTATACAAATACATGCATTCCCTTTAACATTCTTATTATAATATACATTTAAAAAAGTAAGTATTAATATTTAATCTTATAAAATAAATATATATTTTTGTGTTTACCTAATTATTGACTAGGTAAGCCCACTTGATAAACTCACCCTTTTCAGGAGTGACCCAGGAGCACTGTCTGGTTAAATGACTTGCTCAGAGTCACATGCTAGGCAAAGGAAGGTAGAAGCAATCATATGTTGTACCACAGGCACATGAAGTAGTTCATTAGCAGTTCAGAATGCTCATTTTTTCTTACTAACTTCATATATTTAGATACCTTCTTCCTGATTTAGACCTTTGGGATTTAAAGTACCATACCTTAATACCATTTGAGTCTCTAAATGCAATAAAGTACATGAAAATCTCTTCCACTGACAAAAAGGCCTTGCTAGAACATTAAAGAATAAATAGGTATCTTTACCTCTGTGGTAATCCAAAGGGGGGTTTTATTCCTAATGTCACCCAAGTTTCATAATTCTTACTTTAACCTTTCTTTTTGTTCCACATACAATTTAGTTGTCCAAAGCATACGCCCAATAATATAAGCAATCACATGTGAATCACAAGTAAAATAATCTTTTGAAAAGTGCAAATCCCCATTAATGTTTTTAGTCATTTAGTCTTTTATTTGTTATATATCCTACACTGACCACCTAAAAATGAACCAACTTATGCTGTTTTCTTTGGTTGTATCAACAAACCAGCATACTAAGACCTAAAATTCCATTCAAATTTATATAGTTTCTATAAGAAAAATATATTCTCTAGAAAGAAATCTCTTAATTCATCACCTCCTTTTATAATATATTAATTCTCTCTTATAATGTTTGCATCTTTGTTGAAAACAATGTATATGTTGAACAAAGTATACCGTATCTTCTCCTTTTTCAATACACTCTCCCAGTTTTTCATTTTTATACCATACTTTGATGTTCATCTCAATTACCTCATTTTCATACATTTATTTCTTCTGCCTTATTCAACTGGCCTTTTAAATAGCCTCTACCTCTATGTTTACTTTTACCCTTTCAATTTCTATTTTCTATAAATTAACATCATCAGTATTTCTACTCACCTTACTGAATTTACCATAAGATAAAGTCTCCAATATATAAGAAGGATGTTGACTAGATACATGCAAAAATGATTAACTGTTATCTGCCATATAACTTGCCTTACAACCTATTATCCCCCTTAAAGTAACGTCTAAAAAATGAACCAAAGTTTTACTCATTTCAAAAGTAAATTACAATTTGTGTATATTAGTCTGCAATATTTCATATAATTTGTACATGTGTCTCTCTCTTCTCACTTTCAGACAAAAATCAAATCATCTATATGCCTCTTAAATAATACTGCATTTGTTTAAAAAAATAGTATAAATAAATTCTCTTTCAAAATTTCCCCTATCTATCTGCATGTGTGGAGGCAAAAGATGCCTCCACTGCAGTTCCATTTGTCAATAAATACATTTTATCAAATAAAAATAGTTGTGTGACAAAATTCCAATAAATACACAATGAAATCTGCAGATTATTAGCAATGTCAGGACTCCATTTATGCTGAATGTTTGTATATAATGCCATGACATCCAGCATTACCAAGTACAAAATATTTTATTGCCATTATAAACTTTTGGGTATTCTTAATATGTGAATGAACTAACTTCAAATATTCTTTTAACTGACTATCAATTAGCATCCTACATTCTCTATATATGATTCAGCCTCAGAAATAATGTGACTGTCTGGAGGATTATCTACACTTTTGCGAACTTTGGGAATAGCACATACTAGATGTTTAGGTTTTTCACATATAAGTTACCCACATCTTTGTAAAAGCCTCACCTAACTATCCATTCCATTCATTCAAACAACTGAATATTACATTCCTTTAACATGCTTCTACCTAACTCAAAATATTCTTCATTATTTGATAATAATGTAATAACTGATTTACTACCAGGTGTTCAATACTGCATCTGCTGAATCTAGCAATGTCGACCAAACTATACCAAAGCCAACAATGTAGATCACCCGATATATCAAACTGCCGGTCCTGCCCCCTTTGGGACTCACGTTAGTGCTTATTAGTGGGTCTGGAGTAGTAGGGACTTTCAGGATTTGGTGTTTTACACAGTCTCAGGTGTTCAACATTGTCAGTTTCGGTATAGTTTAGTTGACATTGTTAGATTTGGTAGAGGCAGTGTCAAACACCAGATAGATATCCTGTGATAACCATAATCACATATTGATTTCTATAAAAACTACCCAATTAACCCCTTATTAGTTGTTTTAAATATATATATTTCATACAATCTTGCTTCAGTGTTTGTAACACTTTCCATACCATTTGAACATCAAGGTTACACATATGCGGTCTACCATGTCCTGTGCAAAAAAAAAAGAAATACCATTCTCACTTTCATCACCTCTTGTCAGTAATCTTCTTCTTTTTCCCAGTTAGGGGTCGCCACAGTGGATCACCAGTCCGCTCATGATTGGCAGTGGAGTTTTACAGTGACAAGTTGCCAGCCCGGCGCCCAACCTTCCACAGAAGGCACACACATGCACTCACACCTAGGGCCAACTTAGAGTGTCCAATCCACCTGCAGCCTGTCTTTGAGATGTGGCAGGAAACCAGAGCACCTGGAGGAAACCCATGCAATCACAGGGAGGACACGCAGACTATGCACAGAAGGCACCCCAGCTGAGGATCGAACAAGAGAACCTCTTGCTGAGAGGCGACAATGCTAACCACTGCACCACCGTGGCCACTCAGTAATACAGCATTAAATTCAACAAATTCATTTTCAAAAACTGACATACTCAAAAGACTATTTTCATCATTTAAATCAGTGCTATTCATACCTTCTTTTTGTTTACGAATAAAAACTTTCAAATTCAATTTCCTACACAAGATCGTAATATCTGCTAACAAGTCTATATCTTTTTGTTTCATTATGGGTAAACATTTCATACCTTCATGCAACATCAAATTAGCTGATCCAGAAAGATCCAGTTTTGAAAAGTTAACTACTATTTATTTATTTATTTTTTTTTTTTTTAAGTCCGTCTCACATTCTCTCCCCTGTGGTGTCTCCTTGTGCCTCTATTTAGGTTTCCACGGGTCAAGGGTTTCTCTCAAGTTTCTCTTCCTTGATTTTCAGGAGTAAGGGATGTTGACATTTCGTCTAATTTTTCAAAAGAAATATTTCTACTGCTAGTCCAACTAGCTGTTCCATCTGCTGAACCCCCTAACAGTTCTGTATAGAATCCATTTCTGATTCCACTAGTTTTACTTCTGGTTCTGCCATTCTACTCCTACTATTGCCATGAAAAAATGAAACTTCTCTCATAATCTTTCACGTCCCAGGTTAGTTTTTGTTTTTCCTTTTATAAGACCTTGTTTTCCATTTCATCTAACTTAGTATGCAAAACACCACTATTCTCTTAAACAGACTGAAATGTACCAAACCAGTTATTTTGTTTTGCAAGTCAGTAATCTCTTGTTTTACCTTCTTACATGAGCATTGATTTATTTTAATTAAAACTTTCAAACAGCCCAATGTGCACTGTAATTAAACTTGCTTCCACTGCTGCTGTTAAATGATCCACATATTACCCTCTAAATGCAAGTTTAAGGCTTACATATTTTTCCAGGAATTTATTGTCATAAAGTAACAGTACTTTTAACCATTTTCAGAGTTTGCTGACACATCATTCGACCACTTCACAGATAACCATGGATTAGCTCCTTCTCGCTGTGTCATGTAAAATGATGGTTAATACCAACTGTTCTTGTGTATATGAGATTCTAAATACCCCAGCTGTTTCAGTATCAGAATCCAAAGCCATAACAATACAACAAACACTAACTACTGTAAATATAATGAAATAAAATGAATATATTAATGGAACCAAGACTTTATTTTTATTTATTCCACTAGATCTTGTACCAAGTCATGTCACCTTCAGAGGATCAAGCAACCATTTAAAAGTGATAGGGTATGTCACAATTAGCAAAACCAGTTAATGTATTCCTTTTTTAATTATACAAATATAAATATTCACTCTAACATTTTTATTATGATATACATTTAAAAATCATTATTAATATTTAATCTCACTTTATTAATCTAACTTGACTTAGTATTCGGTGAAAGTTTATGCTTCAGCAATCTGAATGTGCATTCCTTTTATTCGAGCAATAACTACTAAGTCATCAGTACAGGTTTTTAAAGATCAAGAGCAAAGTTGCTTTTATCATTTCTTTTTGCAGTAGTTATGCTCTCATCATGTAAAGTGGGCTTTCTGATCCTAATATATATATATATATATATATATATATATATATATATATATATATATATATATATATATATATATGTATGTATGTATGTATATGTGGAATTCGGGTGTTTGGACAAAATACTAGGTGGTCAATATCTGTTTATTCAACCACATGTGGTAAACAAGTATGCTAGATCAACAATCTCCAGGTAGAGGAATATTTCCTTTTCCCAGGGATTGTGATATCTCAGAGTTGGTACATATAATCAGCAGGGAGCTTGCCTCTTGCAAAAAAAAAAAAACAAATTTTGTGTGTGTGTGTGTGTGTGTGTGTGTGTGTGTGTGTGTGTGTGTGTGTGTGTGTGTGTGTCTGTGTGTGTGTGCACGCGCGCATGTGTGTATGTGTGTGTGTGCATGTGTGTGTGTGCGTGTGTGCGTGAGTGCGTGTGTGTGTGTGTGTGTGTGTGTGTGTGTGTGTCTATGTGTGTGTGTGTGTGTGTGTGTGTGTGTGTGTGTGTGTGTGTGTGTGTGTGTGTGTGTGTGTGTGTGTGTGTGTGTGTGTGTGTGTGAAATTTGCATGTGCTGAGGTTGTTTACCAGGAAAGACAAACGGGATAATTTTATCCATTTTCAGCAGAGACCCAGGCAGAAAAACTCCACAAAAAAGAACAGAAAATACATATACACAAATGAAAACTGTCATCATGCTACAATATTCTAGAAATACATAGGTTAATAGAAATATTAATACACATATGACATGTAGAATAATACACATATACTATCATTAAAAGAATATAAGTACAAAATCATGGAGCATTAACGGGTCTACTTTATTTAAATGAAAGCTAATTCCAGTGAATACAAATTCAGTGACACATATAGATCCGAAACGTAACTTCATCGAAAGTGAAAACATCGAAAATTTATAGTTGGCCCACAACTCGTTCCTAGTGTGCTGAACGTAAAGTAAAAATAGCTCTTTCCTGAGCGTACTATAAACCTTAAACCTTCCTTTGTGAGACATAATCATTACTGTCACAGGTAAATTAGAAATAGCTCTCTCCTGAGCATACTTTAAGTCCTGAAGCCTTCCTATTTTACACATAAACATTATTGTCACTCATTGTGTTGTATGTACACTAAAACAAATAATGTTACATATTACTCTACTGATAATTCATAGAGAAATTAATGTAATTTAAATGGGACACAGTGTAATATGAAAACCATAATATAGCGACACTAACTAAAAAGAGTTTGTTTAAACAGTATCTCTTATCAATGACTTAACGTATAAGTGATATGAATGAAAAACAGTGTGTTTAACAGTTAGTCTCATTAGAAATCCTACACTTTCCATAGCATAGCTACTGTTTTCAGAAACTGCTGTACTTCATATTCTTCCTGTTTCTCTAGTACAGCCTGCAAACGACTTTGCCGATGAACTGTTTTCCTTTTCTTAGGTGACGGTGGACAAGTTGTTAGTAGTTGCAAACGCAACTCATCTACCCAGTTTTGCTCCCTGGGTAACACTTCAAGTACAGCAGGGATATCAGAGATATGTCTCCCAAGCAGGCACCTAATCCTCCTGTGCCAGCTCTCTACATAATTTGAGTGCGTGGTAAAGACTTTTCGTTTAGTGAGGATATGTTCCAGAATGATACAGGATAAATCGGTGGAAACCAAGTAGGTGCCATTGTCCTAGTTACCTGCTTTCGTGCACGACCTAACAGATATATATCTGAAAAGTAGTCTAACAATTCCTTGCCCTCAGTAGGAAAATCTTAGGATAACTCATGAAAAGCTGTAATAACATCACATTCTTTCAGAAAAGCTAACACTATAAGCTTTTTCACTGACTGCTGAAATTCAACAGTTACCATATAGCTGTGCCAAACCCAAAGATTGCACTTTACGCCAGATATTTTGGGTGAAATGAAATAGGCACCCTTTACTGGAAACATCTGCAAAATTGTACGCAATACTTTTAATAGCAGCCTGTTCAAAGTCACATAGCAGATAGTTTAGTGATGGCTTTAAATGTGATTTATCTAGTAAAGAGAACACACAACCCCACATGTGGTTATATGATTTGAATGATTTTTTAGTCATTAGACAGTACAGAAGAGGTAGACATTTCTGATTACCACCCTGTGATATAAGTGCATGAAGACTATATAACTTACAAACTTTTCCTTTTGTAAGGAAAACACCATCCATAAACTAAATTTCTGCATTGCACAAGTCTGTTAAATTCTGTTCTGTAGTGAAGACCAATACATGTAAATTACTATGTATAGCTACTATCCTTTCCTGTATAAACTTAGATTGTTTTAATGGGTATTCATCTATGGAAACCACACTTAGTGATGTACCTGCCTTCCTTTTCTTAAGTAGCTGTAACCGCCTAATTCTATTTACCTTTTGTAACATTGATCTACGGGTAGGTAAAGAGACAGTACTTTTAAGGGATGTAGTAGCAACAACATCGTCTACTATTAAAGCTGATGTACTCCTACACACGGTAGCTAATTCCCCTAATTTTTGACATGATTGATACCTTTCCACGTCTGTACGGTCAGAAGCATGGTCGTGGGGTGTAGATTTTAATAACGTTTCTTCTGCACTGCCTGTTATACTTATTGCTCTACCCCTACATTTTAGCATATGTTTTAAGCGACAATACCAATACTTTTTGTTTTTCAATTCTTTTTCTAGGTTATAAAGATAACCGTCCACTATCAACATTTCCTTGTTTTACTGAGATCTTACAGTTTTGTAAGTTTCACCTAGCACACCAGGACACGTGAATGTTTTGTCAGCCATTAGTAGTCCAACAGGATGTGGTATGCACAAATCATGTCCGATACCTGTCATTTTACAACTGTTGCACATATGTTACAAATTAGGAATTTAGGTCTTAATTTGCTTTAATTGGTATTAATTTATAGGGATCTGCACTATAACTTTACATATACGCTTTATATTTAGCTGCCGGTGCTACGTATCATTAGCATTACGTGATCAAACGTATGTCACAGGTTTTTGTGTTTTTCGGCTTTTCCCGGTTAGGGGTCGCCACAGCGGAACTCCGGTCCACTAATGATTGGCAGTAGAGTTTTACGTGCTGGCTTGCCGGGCCTAACGCACAACCTTCAATGAAGGAAGGCCCATTCATGCATGTCGCCACACAGAAGACGCTCTAACTGAGAATCGAACGGGCAACGTCTAACTGTGAGACGACAACGCTACCGCAGCACCACCACCGCAGTATCAACGTACGTCACAGTAAATTAGAATAATACGTGGGCCAACTAAAACAGTTTGATTTAATGTGTTTCGAACTTTACGTTGTTCGACCATTGAGCACTATGATGCTTATGTGTCGCTGAATTTGTATTCGCTGGAATCAGCTTTCGTTTAAATAATGTAGACCCGCATTAAGATGTGTTGACACGTTAAAAGTGTGAGAGTTTATTACTTACTCAAAGCAAATGTCAGAGTGGAGCATTCAAACACTGGATAATGAAGAAGAAGAGAGGAATGGAGTGGAGAGTGTAAAATAAGTATTTGTTAGCGGTAATAACAAACAGATGGATGAAATAAAGAGCAAAAGCAAGACTACAAGTAAGGTAAATAAAAACAGAAGAGAGAAATCTGCATCTTAAATAAAAATATTATGTTTTGCCCTGATTGGTGCAGGGATTATATCCCAAATTTTTGTTACACAATGTGAGCACAGACTTTGACTGCAGTTTTTGTAAGGCTTATAGATGTCAAGTAGATTTTTGTCAGAAGATCGAAGATGACCATTTCAGAGGTAGTGATACAGAATTGTACTTATAGTTGAGCAAGAAGTGGGATTAAATATAACTTTGTGTGTTAAGAGAAGTTGGATATAATTTAATTGGCAGGATAATTCTGGACCATTTAATTTTTTTAGTGCAAAACAGAGATATGGTCTGTGACTTGTACTAGCTGTAAATCCAGTTACCTTGTTATAACATTGTTATAGTTTAGATTTTAGGATGGCCTAGAGGTTAGTCAAGATAGGAGAACCATATAACAGAGAGGGGTATGTATGTAGTGGCAGGAGTAACTCAGGTGGATGCAGTAAGGAATTTTTGGCTCTGTATTACATTCCTACTTTTTGAGAGTTTTTTTTTTTATATTGCTGTGTATCTGGAGGTCATATTTGAGAATGTCATCAACTGTAACCCCCAGCAGTTTTGTATGAGGCAGAGCTTCAATTGATGCATTGTTTAGGGATGTGATTTTAAAATTATGTTTCTTATGGTTAAGTGATTTGGAGAAAAATAAAAGGAGCTTGTATTTCTTTTTAATAAGGAGATTGTGGTTACAAATTCAGTTTTCAAAAGAGTAAAGACATGTTTTATAGTCTTTTCTAGGTTTTCTAGATTGTCCAAGAGGAAGATAAGGGCGGAATTATTTGCATACTGTACAAGGGATACTTGTTGTATAGAATTATGAAGATTATTTATAAAGATTAAATAGAAGAGGACCAAGGACAGAGCCACTTGGGACACCTGTATTGATGGGTAGGTAAGAGGAAATGGTAGAATTACATTTGTGTGTCTTGTAGTGTTCAGACAAATAATTATTAAACCACTGAAGAGAAGGTTGTGAGCTATGTATTGTGGACAGTTGTAGCAGGAGTTTTTAATGAGATAAACAAGTATAGGAATAACCAAAATGCAGGCAGAGACAACATGATGCACCAAAGAATGGTCTTTATTAACTATAAAACACTAGAAAACCACTAAAAATAATATGTACTAAGCGGTTTTGTCCCAGATATAATCCTATGGGACTTCATCAGAGTGTATCACAAAAACAGCAACTCACTTTATATAACAGAAATCAATTACATGCCAGACATTAAATTCAATTCAATTAATTAATAGGAGACAAAACCATAAACAATCTAATTCAACTTACTGTTGTTCAGTACATAAAAATAAAAGTAAAGCCTTAAAAAACTCCAGCTATACTCTGTCGCATATCATCTACTCAGAGGCGATCTTTGCTTAACATACAAGGCCATGTCAAACCCAGAGCTGTTGGACATGCTACACTTAAAGAAATACCAATCCGTCAGAGCCACATGCTCCAGGGATCTAAACCTTGTCATCACAATAAACAAAACATGCTGGAGGGATAGGTTCCTGACCCAGAGACTCCCCAGACTCTGGAATAGATTGCCCATACATGTCAAGCAGAGCGCCTCTTTGGCCCTCTTCAAAAGGAACCATGACGATTGGATGGGAGAAAGGAAATTCACCCCGGGGATCATGTCAGTCGCCCTGCTAGACAGGGGTCCAGGGAAGTAAATAGTGTGGGAAGAAATAGCCAGAGAATTGTTATGGCTAGGCTTGTATAGGCCCTAGGGCTGATAGCCTAGTACCAACCTATGAACCTATAAATTTATAAATAATAAAAATGAAATGAATAAGTTATGAAACATATAAATAAATGGAATAAAATGTTAAAATGTCAAAAAAGTATTGAATATATATATATATGTGTATATATATATATATATATATATATATATATATATATATATATATATATATATATATTTATACTACCTTCTCATATTTAAAACACTTTTTAAAGACAAATTGTCGTTCAACCTGGCAGATTAGTAGCATTTAATCTGATCTGCCAACATACATCCTTGTATTCTAAGAAATTTTCTGCATCGCCCCATCTTATGTTAAACCTAACTCTAGCAATCACAAAAAAGATAAACCTTTTAAAATTTAAACATTCAAGGGAGTGCGCATAGAGATCATCAGTGGAGTTGTGATTCTTTATATCCCGAAGTTGTCTGTGAATTCTATCCCTAAGTTTCCTTTCAGTCTTACCATCATAGAATGCATTACATGAAGTACAAGTGGCAAGGTAAACAATTTCCACAGAGTTGCAGTTGGCATATCCTGGACAATAAATAGTCCTTTAAAAGTCTTTAACCGTAACTTATGAACCTTCATTAATATATCTACAAACTGAACATGTGCCACATTTTGATCTTTTTGATCTATAACTGCCATTATTAGTGTAAATTTCTGTTTCAACTAATTCCTTTGAACTCCTGTCCCTACTGTGTATAAAAAGAGAGGCCTTTCCTAGTTTCTTTTTAAGCTCCTCAGTGAAGATAAACTGTCAGTTGGAGGTTATAATGTTCTTAATTTCATATGCTTTGTGATGTCCAGCATTGCTACCAATATGCGATGGCTACAACTATGTGTTGTCCCCGTGCTGAGCAGTAATCAAGGAGCCTGAATCCTCACCACTGACACTGGAGAGGGATGTACGCTTGAAATACAAATAAATGCACTCAGCATTTCCAGATGCAGACCTGTCTGCATCAAGTACAATTTCCTTTAAGAGCACACAGGGAACACACTCAGCCCGGGATCTGAATGTCTCTTTATCTGTCTCAATCCAGGTCCCCAGTAAGATTCCACACTGGTACAGCTGTAGGGTTAGGTCCTCAGCCGAGTGTCCAAGCCAAGTCCTCCAGCATCCTGTCTGTAAACCCAGTGCTTCATATCACTGCCCCAAGTAGCTGACACACACATACGCTGACACAGATTACCCACTCTACCAACTTTGCTTAGACTATAAGGTAGATTCATTCAGTACTATAAGGCTATTAACAAAGGGTGTCCAATTATACGGTGTAATACTAATACTAATACAAATAGTAGTAGTTCACCAAGATGGCTAGGCCTTCTGGAGTGGCCCACACAGTGTCACCAAATAAATATACGCACTCTCAAAGGTTAAGTACTTTTTACATGGATCAGCCACTATAAAAGTTTTAAATATATTTAATAATACACAATAAAAGTACATGAAAATACTGAATATATATTCACAGTAAATCACAGAGTTCAGATCACAGGAAATATTGAAAAGAACATTGATGGACAGACTCAGATAAATAAAGAAAAACAATATCTAAACTAAGCTTTATTATATGCCTGACTGAATCTAGGAGAATTTTGCTGTTCCCTAGTTTAGTTAAGATGCTGTGGGTAAGGGTCTTTCTATTCAGGCTTCACAAACAGAATACTCAGTACTCTGAGATTTCTCCTTGTAACATCTAAAATATAACTTCCAAGAGGGTTGGCAGAATGACCTCATCTGGTCACCTGACTCTAGGTTCTCACAGTATTCCCTTTTGAAGCCGAGAGAGAGAGAATTAGCACAGGCGGCCACAATACATATCCAAATATTTATGGCAGTGCCTGGGGCCTCCCCTCTTTTCACTGAGCTAATGGACAAAGGCTCTTCCCCAGACCTATCATCTCTGGTCCTATTCAGCATGGTGGGGTGACTTTTAATGATTTAACAGATCATTTACATTTCCCTTATTTTCTTAAAGTTAACCTCTGCTGTGACATTATCCTCTATTAAAACATATGCATTTAATTCAGCTACAATAATACATGCACATTTCTCTTCATTTCAGCAGGGTGCCCTTTTGATACATTTCAACACAAGCAAAGCTCAGAAATACATTTTTAGCACAAGCATCTGTACAAAATCAGTTTGATATACAAATGACATACAGTATTAATACATTTAAATAAACTATCAAACCAAGATGTAGTGCTCACTGAAAACCAAATTTTAATGAACAAGAGGTTGTTCATTAAAGATTGGTTTTCCATGACCACTACATCTTGGTTTGTTATTTTATTTAGTTTGTATTTGTCATTCAAGACTGGGTGGTTCATTTTATTGTTTTAGTATTAATACATTTGTAACATAAACATCTTGTATGAATCAGTTTGATATTCAAAGGACATATCATTCTTTACAAAACTCCAGCTGGCTATGCTGGCACTTGCCCATATCATCACATGCCTCTTTATTATAAGGTATAACAAATGCACCCTGTTTTGCTACCTCATTATTGACTTCCACCTGAGCTTCATTAAAAGTTATAATTGTATTACCCCCCTAAAATGAGTGCATAGCGATTATTTCTTCCTTGACAGATGGTACTTTTAAATTCTCTAGTAAATCACATGGATAGTCTATCTCAATGAACATAGAAATCAGATTGTTCATTTCAAGATGAAATTTACTATCTTCAGATATAAATCTAGATAAACAGACCATCTGCCCTTTGACTATACTTTTTTTTTGAAAAGTAGGACAGCAGCTATAATTATTTAGATATGTGTTGGAGAAAGTATCCTTCCTGAAGATTGTTGAACAATATTTTTTTGTTCAATAAATCTTTACAAATAGTGACATTCAAGAAATTAATACATTCGGGGGATACGGTGTGAATAAAATTCAAATAATCAGTAATCACACCAAAGTATGATACAAAACCATCCAAATCTTCCTTATTCTCTTTCCAGAAAATAAGAATGTCATCCAGATATCTAAAATAGACACATATGTTACTAAAAAGTGGGATTTAAAGACAAATTGTCTCTCCTAAGCTACCAGTACTGTATTGGCAAAAATAGGGGCACATTTGGCTCCTATGACTTTACCAGTTTTCTAATGGAAAAATTCACTTCATCGAAGACATAGTTATTTTTATGTACCATGCCCATAAATTCCCTATTTACAGTTTTGTCCTTGTGATCAAAAGACATCAGTTCACACATTTCTGTAAACAACTCTAATCTTTCTTTTTGTGGGATTACAGAAAATAAATTGGCTATATCAATAGTCATGATCAAAATATTAGCATCAAAATTAAGCTCATTGAGTTTTGCCGATAAATGCCAAGAATCACGTAAAACATGTTCACGACCATTAAGAATGTTTTTACATTTTTCATCAATAAACTCAGTTAAAACTATAGTCTTAGATCTATGTGCCACCACAATAGATCTAAATGTGGGGGGTTTTAATATCTTTCTGTATCTTAAGGATCTCAAAGATAAACGGTATCAGGCATTTTTCACCGTTAACAAACTCAAAAACTTCAATGGAAATCAAATCTTGAAACAACATATCCATCAAATAATAATCCATTTTCCTGTAAAAAATATTAACTTAATTCCTAGATACCCTATTATATATGCTCTTATCATTAAGAATATACAACATTTTGCATGAATAGTCAATGCAATCCATGAGAATTACCCCCCCACCTTTGTCTGGTTTCATCACCCTTATTGTTTTATCTGTCATGAAATCTTTTAGCAACAAACATTCACACAATGTTAAATTGTCTTGAAAAATCATCTGTCGACCATTACATATATATCTAAACTGCTCACCACACACTTTCTCAAAGGTGGAAATCAATGGATGTGAAGGTGGAATGCAGTTACTTTTCTTCTTCAAATTTAAACAATTGTTAGTTAAGCTGAAATTGTCACAGCCAAAAAACATTCTAAGGTTCAGTTTACATGTGACCAATTTAAAATTAATGATAATTTTCACAATATCAGTAATAACTTCAGGTGCAAAGCTGAAACCTTTTTTAAATAATGACACCTAGGATTAATTTAAAATTAACATTGTCCAGGCAAACTAATTCCATCTGTTGTAATTCTTCCTTCCCCCTTTCAGTTTAAATTTTCATTTTTGGGAACCCCCTGGAGGATCCATCCTGGACATTTGATTCATCAGTCCCTCGGATCTGCGGACTCCCACAGGGGGTCAAAATCATCATCCACAAAGCTAACCGGATTATTGGTTTTGTGGTGTGAAATATAATTTTCCCTGTTGACATTAGCAAATGTTGCAGCCATCTGATTAGTAGGCAAATGAACATCACTATATCCATCAAAACCATTATGTCTATAGGATTTAGGGGTAGGATAAGCAGAACTCATATCGCACTCCTGTTTATCCCAGATAAACTTTTTCTGCTTTCTCTCTTTGTTCTCTAGAGTTAATTTATCTAAACTTTTACAAATATACCATAATCATTTTTATATGTACTGAGCAACAAGTCTTTCTCTGTGCTGAAATTCAAAGCATTAATTTCTAAATCTAACCTATTCAACTTATGCTCATTTTCTTTAATAAGAAGATGCATCAAATCCATGCAGGTACGATCAAACAATTCAATTAATTCACTATAAAAAACTTAATCAGGTTGTGTCCCATGTGGTATTTTCCCCAACCTCAAACCTGTAGGGACTCTTTTAACTTTGATACAGTCAACAAGATAACAATTGTCAACTTGTAGGTTCCTATATTGTGTCAATTTGTGTTCAAACATCTTAAGTTGGAGTTTAAGAGGTTGCACAAGTTCTGAACTCACCTCATGAAACTTCACATTGCATGATTCCAGTCTTTTATTGAACGAAAAGCAACTGTAGTGTTATCTCTCCTGAAAATGGTCCCAAGCATGGAAGAAAACCCTCAAGAATAACCGTTAAACTTGTTGTCAGCTCTGGCATCCACCAAAGTGGTCATAGCATTGTTGCTACCATACACCAGTAAACCAGAAGTGCCGGAATAAGGAAGATACAAGTTTACCTCTATCCCTGGCTTTATTTCTATTATCTGTAAAAGTTAAGAGAGCAGTTAATGTGCTATGGGCAGGTCTAAAACCATGTTCAGTATAGGTCAGTAACTCTTCCTTTAGAAAATGCTGGAGTAGTTGTTTATGGACATATTTTTCCAATATTTTTGAGGGGAGATAAGATGGCAATGAGTTTAAAATTAGATATCGCAGCAGAAGTGTCACCTTTGTGGAGAGGGATGTTATGGCATTTTTCCAGATGGTAGGAATATAGGATTCCTCTATTGACCATTTGATAAGGATGGAGACTGGCCATACTAATCTGACCTGAGACAGTGGAAAGTCTCTTATGTTTATGTTTATTCTTTTCCTTCCTGATAAGTGAGCCCCTCTCCACTGACACAATCATTGCCAATTGCCTTTCTGGGCTTAGCATCTCACATCACCCCAAACCAGAATACCCCTCTTTCAAGAAGAAAATGCTTCACAATAGTTACAACTTATGGACCAGGATGAGGATTAAGAACTAAGAGCCAATAAACCCTCGTTTTGTAGGGAGTTTATATTTTTCATTAGTATCTTAAGCCATCCTTCTGGCAACTGATGTGTTCTCTCACAAGTTCACAGTTTCACCCATTTGCTCATGGGACTACTGTGCATGTCACAACTTGTCCAGAGCTGAGCACTTGTCTCAAACCCATCTAACAGCATGACATGCAACACTTTCTGAAGAATGTGTTAGCCCTGTAGCCAACTGGATTATGTCAATCCCCCAGGACAGAAAAGCTGGTGTCACTGATTCACTCTCACCATCCCTCATCAATTCCTCCAGCAGCCAGTAGCTAGTCTATCCTGGGTCACTGGGGTCATGGTTATGGCTTTATCTCTCTGTACCATGGGGCTGAAATATTGTAGAGATGGAAGGTTGACTGGATATAATTTCAGATTATGGAGACTTTGGGACTAACATGTTAACAAAATGATTTGTATTTGGTTTTGAAACAAATGAATTGAACTAGAATTGAAATATGGAAGCAGTAGCAATAAATGTGATGAGAATACTTAGAAAAGCACTGTGTGATATTTCTTAAAATCACTATAAATTAGTTTACATTTCATGCTATCATAACACACAGTGCTGCCTCATGAAATGGTACAACTTTTTCTCTCAATAAAACGAGAAGTACACAGACTGAGAAAGAGATTGTTGTGGGGAGAGGAAGGTAGAAAAACTGTGATGTGAAGAAAAGTGTGGGGAAATGCAAACTATGATGCAAAATTCAGGAAGCCCTTATGAAAATATGCTATCAAATATTTGAGGTCGCATTATGGCTATAGTGGTAATCATATTCAGTGAAGGCAGAGAATGATCTGAACTGAATTATGGCTATTGACCTGAAAAAGATGACCTTGAAGAACAATTGCACTGATTTCTACCTTTCTCATAGAGTGATGTCTGGAATGTAATGCCTTAAGCTAAATTAAACACATTTTAAGTGGTAGTCCTAGAACAATCAGTGCTTTATGCATTGATTTAAGGAGTGTAAGATATCTGAACATTTCTTCCCAAAAAATACACACAACACTCTATTAACTTCTTTACTGCACTTTCTGTTAAGAACTCATTATGGTTGCTCAGTTGTTTGAACAAAAACTTCATCAAAGCCTTTAAAGATATACATACTTTTCATCTTTTCACACACACACACACACAAACACACACACACACACACACACACACACACACACACACACACTCACACACAGACACACAATAGATAGATAGATAGATAGATAGATAGATAGATAGATAGATAGATACATTTTAATGGAGTATTATTTTTTTGTGAATGCTAGTCTCCAAAAAAAGCATGCAAGTAAGATGGTGACTGGTTTATGGTAGAAAAGCACTTCACCAATATAGGATAAAAAAGTATTTACATTTTTATGGGACATAAAATAAATGATAGATATTTGTTCCTGAAGCGTCTCAGAAACTACTATATGAGCAACCAAAATTTAACACCCCTCATAAGAGAGAACATCTGCTGTATGTCATAGTTAGCTCAAAAGTAGACAAATTAAACATCTGTAACTCATAATATACATAGAGTGATTTGAAACAATTACATCTGTGAGCTTAAAAAATGAAAGCTCTACTGGGATGCAGTATGTTGCCATGATTATCTTGTCTGAATGCAAGAATTTAAGCCTGAAGGCCCGATTAAATCTCAACAGTTCCTATCTGATACTTAGACAGTGAGCAGGGTCCTGGCCCCTTTATCATCATGAGCATTTCTGGCAGAACCACTGTGATGTCATCCTGCCAAACTGAGTAGTCATACAAGTACATCAGAGACTTTATGCGGTGGGGGGGGGGGTGAGGATGGGTCTAACTTCCTCCTCCCACTTTGGGAGCTCTGCGTACCACATCTCTGCTCTGCTTACATTTTAAGCATGAGATTATGCTGCCTCAGAGAAAGGGAAATACCTGATTTATTGCAAAATTCAGTATTTCTTTCTCCAGTGCTGTGCGGCTCCACAGTTTTAAGTATTTACTTCAGACAAATGCAAAACACAAAAATGTCAGTTCATAGTAAAACATAAATGTATTTCTTAAATCAATGTTTCTGTCCATTCTATAGCAGTGATATATTTTGTATAATGAAGTATTCATAGCATAGTGCATTTAGACAGCAATATGTCTGGTACGACAAAGAAGTGAAGTGAATAGAATGAACTGACATGTTTCAGAAAGAAGAATAACATTATTAAGCATATAATGCATATTGCCAATAGAAGGCACAAAGAAAAGACCTGAACATTATTAACTGACACTAAGGTGTAACTGCTTTTTGAATTGCTTTTCTTTTTTAGTCACATTCTCCCTAGTGATTTTGGTATGTAATCTAGGTGCAGTTTAAAAATATTGTACCTGTACTCTTTCCTCATAATATGAAGCTTTCCTCTTAAATTTTAAATGAAGACAGATATGTTCAAGTTGGTCATTCTCTTTTAAACAGAAATTAATATATTTGCATTTATTGGTCCTGTCTGTTTTAACTGTGTACACTCCTAGCTCTTGTCTTAACTAAAACATTATCAATAATTTGATCAGTATGCAAACACAAATGAATCTGTAAATACGTTAATAATTGTAACATGTCCTTATCTGGTGGCTCCCGACTTACCAACATATTAAATGACCAAAGGCCTGATTTCTGCTCACAAATGTTTATGGGTTTGATGGTTATCTTTGAGAAATTACCACCTCCAAATGGTCAGCATTCAGAATAAATAACCTGGAGCGAAAAGGGAAACCTTACCTAGTCCCTCAACACTCACTTTACTAAAAAAAAAAATCAAATACACCTGATGCCTTTTATTTGTACAATATGCATCTAAAATGGATCCATTCTAGTAGCTCACTTTACAGACATCTTGGGACAAACAAAAAGGAACATAACTATTTGGAGAGCATTTTCTAAACCTAAATCCAGAATAATTAGTTTAGATGCTTTCCAGGCTGCTAAGTCATTCACTATCCCACAATGCCCTGCTCCCGCCTGCCTTTCCAGTTCTGTAACTAGTGAAAGTTAAAAGTAAAGACTGAGTGAGGGCAGAGATGCTATGTGGATTGGTTCCAACAGCCAGAGTTCTACTCATAGGTCAAACATTATGATAAGTACCCATAATTTTAATTTCTGTTATAGTAAAATCCATTCTGCACAGCAAAACATGGGACAGAATAACCACCTTAACAAGGTAGGTGGCTGCCAAAGTATAAAAACAAAAATATATCTTTAATCATCTTTTACTCAAAGGTGACCCCACTCACCAGAATCAACAGCATTTCACTTCCTACTAGAGAAAGAGCGGAACTTACTATTTGCTGGTGGCCAGTTGATTGAAGCTCAGAACTTCATTACTGGAAGGTTGTCAGCATTTTGTAATGGCAGTTAGATTCAGAGGAGGGTGAGAGGGTGTTTTTTTTCTGTTTTCATCACTTTACTCATCTTTTTCAAGTTTGTGCAAATCTTGGAGAAGATATGTGGGGGCTTACTCCATGTCTGGGAGATGCACGAGGCGTTCCCCTATCAAAAAATATTTTTGTGTTTTTTGCAACTTTGGGCCATCACTATTTTGACTAACAACCACCCAAGGCTTTAGATATTTTGGGATCAAGTAATCACATGTTGATTAAATGAGGCAAACGTATTCACAATAAACCCAAAGGAATGCCAGAGTACTCACAGACTTTTTAGCTAAAGCGCTAAGAGAGATTTTTATCTGAATAAAATACTGCTGTTTAGAAAACTGCTTGGTGAGTTCCTTGTTGTGTGTGATCTGTTGTTGCTGCATCTGATATTTGGTTCTGCTGTGGTTTCAAATAGCACTAGCATATTATCTGCTTCTTAAGAAAGTTGTGAAAATAAAAATCTTTCTCCAACAGTTATTAAAAAAGTCATCTTCTATAGATTGGTGAAACAAGAGAAGAAAATGTTCATAATGTCAAAGGTACATGCCGGTTGTATATACTGCATTCCTAAAGGCTAAATACATGCCACTTCTACTTGGAAAAATATTTAATATAGTAAGTTGAAAAGCAATTGAAACTGGAAGACTTCCTACAGTTTAGACCCTGTAAATGAAAATATTGTAACTATTTTTTTTTGTATGAGAAAGAAATAATTGTTGTATCTCTTAAATATGTAACTCAGGCAGACATTTTTCATGGACTTGCAGATTAAAAGTTAGGAAAAATAATCTGTTTCAATTCAAACAACCTTAACATTATTGCACAAATTTAGATGCATTCTGAATAATGGCAAACAGCTGAATAGGGCAAATGAGAAAAGCTGTATAAAGGGTTACTTGGAAGCCAGATAGAAGTTTCTACCTTAGAATTCAGCTGGGCTATGCATGGATGAGAAATAACAACTATACTTATCTGGTCGGTGAGAACAGCGATTCCCTGAAATTGTTCCACTGCTTTTGATTTCTACCAAAAGGTTCAAAAGATTCAAAGATTCAAAGAAAGTTTATTGTCATTTAGGACCACACTGGTGCAGCCTAAATGAAATTACAAATGTCAGCTCACAAGAGAACTGCAGTGCAAATAACGTAGACACAGCAGTATCAAAGAATAACATAAGAAAGAAAATAACACGTATGGCATGCAAGAGGTAGTTCACATACATTCGATACCTATTATCCAGTGATAAATAATAAATAAATACCCACCACCCAACGCCTACACTGTTAAGATAAAGAATAAATAGAGACTAGTGAATAGCAGCTGTTTAGTTACCGTATTGCACTTGTTAATCTTCGATGTGACTCAGTATAGCCATCATATTGCACAATAGTAATGCTGGCAGTAACTGCTCAGAGAAGCAGGATTAAATGAAAAAAGAGGCTTCAATGTATCAGGTATTATGGTTGGCGTCCATATTAATAAGTCTCACAGCTATAGGATACAAACTGTTCCTGAATCTGGTAGTCCTACAGCAGAATCTGGGAACCTCCTTCCAGACGCAAGTTGTGAGAACCAGTTGTGGACCGGATGGGTCAAATCAACAAGTATTTTATATGTTCTCTTTCTTGCTCTTGTAAAGAAAAGCTCCTGAATAGAAGAGAGGTTTGTGCCTAAGATTTTCTCAGCCACACTCCCCACCAACTGTAGTTTCTTCAACTCAGTAACTGTGCAGTTGCCAACCCATGCTATGAAGTTGCTAGTGAGGATGCCCTCAATAGCTCCCCTGTAAAAAGTAATAAGAGCAGACAGTGGCAGCCTGGCCTTTTTGAACTTTCTCAGGAAGTGAAGCCTCAGTTGAGCCTTCTTGACTATATGGTTGGTGTTATCACCCCAGGAAAGGTCATCAGAGATATAAAGGCCCAGGAACCTTGTTGTTTTGACTTTCTCTAATACCTCCCCTTTGAAATTGAGTGGTTGGTGAAGTGTTGCCTTCTCCTGAAGTCCATAATAATTTCTTTGGTCTTATTAACATTCAGGTCCAGATTGTTCCTGTCACACCAGGCAATCAAAGTGTTCACCTCATCCCTGTAGTTATGTTCATTCCCACCACTAACGAGACCCACGACTGTGGTATCATCAGCGAATTTTATAATATGCTTTGACTTATACTTTCCAGTGCAGTCATGGGTGAGGATGGTGAAGAGCAAAGGGCTGAGCACATAACCTTGGGGAACACCAGTATTCAGAACTAGGCATTGAGAGGTGTTGTTTCCAGCACATGTCCACTGGGGTCTACCAATCAGAAAGTCAAGAATCCAGTTACATAGATGTTTGTCTATTCCGGGTTTCACAAGCTTATCCACCAGTTGCATCAGTATTACAGTGTTGAATGCAGGACTGAAGTCGATTTACAGCATCCTTACATAGTTGTTCCTCCCTGCTAGGTGTTTTAATGCAAGGTGTAGAGTGACTGATATAGCATCCGCAGTTGAAAATCTGCAAAAGAAGAAAAGGGAAAAGTTATCCCCCCTACCCCACACTAAAAAAGACAAAATATAATAAACTATATTTAATTAATGTCCAAGTGTTCTACTGAGTGACTGAGTACTTAATCAAGTTATAACAGGACAAGATGTGTAACTCGTCCAGTTTTTTAAGTCCTGACCCTTGCTAGTCAACAAGAGAGCTTTTACTTGATGCAACCCAGACAAAAAAGGCTAAGCCAACAAAAGTGACATGAAAAATAATGTCATGCAATGGAATCTAGAAATGAAGCAAATGAATGTCTAAGAGGGGGTAACTTCCATATCTCTTCCTTCCCAACCCTTAATGTAATAATATTTTTCCATAGGATGAAGAACTGTGTTGCAGGGGTTCCCATGACAGCAAGCACATACTCCATGCAGCTTCAGTGTCCACTTCTCTCCCAATTGCTTTACCTCTAAAATTAGGCTGCCAGTGCCCCAAAACCAATAGGCCATTCATCTAGATCAACAAGACTGAAGCAGCAAAAGAAGGCTTTCACAGCATCATCACTGTCATTTCTGGAAGGGCAGCAGGATGGACTGTTGCTGGATAAGTTATTCCTTATCATGTATAGCATGCAGGATGACATAAATGGAGGCATTTTAAGGGAGCTGCCCCCACCTCCACAGTGATTTGTTCTTCTGTAACTCTGCCCACTCCAAAAATGACAATTGCAATTGTCATTCAGCTCTTGTATTTTATTGAAAATCTTGGCATCGAGTCTTTCTCAGTACTTTTCCACTGCCTTAGAGAGACACAAGCAGGCTTTGCCTCACCACTCCTTTGCCTTCACACGTTATCTGTTCCACTACACAGGCTAACAGTCAATCCTGTGTCATCTGGGATGTAGTCAGGATTTTAGAGCTCTACAACACTGAGCTTTCTCTGTCAGAGTTTATAGGTGGTGACCAAATCTCTGACTTCCCACCCCCCAGCTAGAGAAAACATCCCTGAATGTATACACTTTTCACATGATACAGAAGGTGCTATGACTAAAACAGAGAACATGGTATTCTTCCCAGAAGAGCAGAATAAAGGCTGAAGAATTGAAAGTAAATGGATCTGGATGTACATTGTAACCAAAACTTAATGGGAATTTAACTAAGAATAGGTTACAGGCCATAGTTTAAAAAAGTGAGCTGAAGCTGTCTATGTTATCATACAATTATATATACCAGGCTGAGGTTCCAAAACTGGTTAATCTAGAAAAATCTATTGTGCATATATACTCTCTGTTAATTGATCTTTCTCTGTGCCTAATCATTCACTTCATGGTAAGTCATTTATAATGGACACAAGTACTGAGGTGTGTCTTTAAGTGTAAACACAAAAATGGAAAGCTCTAGCAGGTGAATCCAAGCCCAGTTAAACAAAATAACTCAAAACAGCAAAAACTGGTTCATGGAACCACAGAAAACACAAATTTATTTAACAAAAATTGTGTTAAACCAACAAGCTTTCAGAAAGTTGCTTTCTCAACGTAACTTTGTAAGATACAACTTGAAAAAGCAACTTTGCAAAAACTGGTTGATTTAATTCAGTTTTTGTTCAATAAATCTGTATTTTCTGTGTTTTTCTGGGCAATGTTATACTGTTTGGTGTGTGTGTCATTAAGTCCTTTTCCAAGGACATTCTTATAAAAACACACCACCACCTTTAGACTATACCCTCTGCTCTTGAGGTGGGCTTGTTGCCATCCTTTTCTGAAACATATATTAATTTATTTAATTATTTATTTATTGTCATTTGATTACCAGGAAAGTCCAACTGGGTAGGAAACCATTTTCAGTGGCGGCATGTAGAGAAAACCTCCAAAGTATTACAAAACATTTTAAGATCAATAATTTTACAATCTTGAGACTTCCAAGATGGCTGTTCATTGAGTAATAGCTTAATTGTAGCTCTCCCAGTGTAGAGAAAGCCACTGGAACTAGATTTCTGGGTAAATTTCGGTAACTGACTAGTAAGTGCACTGTCTAGATGCCAAGAAAAAAGAAATATAAATGATCTGAAAGAAAATCAGCTACAAAAGTTAAGGAAAAAACACAGACTGGGAAAAGTACTATAGTTGTTCAGAAAGAAGCAGCACACATTCCAGATATGACTTATAGTAACGTAAAGGAAAGTATAAAACAGCTGCACACTGAACTGGTTAAAATAAATGAAACACTGATGGATTATATCAACACAAACAATACAACGCTGGAAAAATGGAAAAAGCTTTGAACAGATATTCAGATAAAGTGACAAAAACTGCAAAATTCAGAAGTTGAAATGAAGAAAAGGCTGGCTGAATATGAGACTGTTCAAGAAGAGATGTTTCAAAAAATAATAGAAGACAGGGCACATAGGGAAAACCTGAGATTTTCTGCTGTACGAGAGAAGCTGGAAGGAACAGATTGCATTAATTTTATGAAAGCACAAATAAGCAATTGGACTCGTATTCCACAACAGGAGTTGTTACTTGAAAAGGCACATTGTGTGTATGCTCCAAACCTGGCTATGAGAAAACAACTTACACATTTAATAGTAAAGATGCAATCTTACCAGCAGAATGAGTTGATTTGGACAAAACTGTGGCAGAAGGACAAAATACTAAAAGTGGGAGAAAGCAGAGTGTTTGTGGAGAATGACTACTCATTTTTAGAATGGTTATTTAGTGGAACACCTGGGGCAAAGGAAGACAGAACTACTTATATCAATTGTAAGAGGGTCTCCAACATAATAGATGAGGATAAAAAAGACAATAAAGGTATATTTGTAGTACTAATGGGATACTAGGCAAAGGAAGAGGATTACACTGGCATGTATTTATATTCCACCAAAAAAATTCTACAATGGAGCTTAAGAAAATTCTAGGAGAAATAATCAGCTTTCAGTAAGGAATATTACCTACAGGTGGGGACTGGAATTTGATTTACAATAGTGAAGATGTGTCTGGGGGCCCCAGAAGGGAAAATATAATAAAGGAGGATTGCTTTTTAAAGAAATTTATGAAAATATTTGGCATGGCAGATACAAATTTAATACTAGGAGTTCAGAGTGAATTTACATATTATTCGCCAAGATAGAAAAAACTGGGCAAGGCTAGACAGAATTTACATTTCACAGGAAGATGTGAATTTAATTGAAGATCTTGATATGCACCCAGTAGCTATTTCAGATCATACATCAGTGTTGTTGTTGTTTGTCTTTTGGCTTTTCCCGGTTAGGGGACGCCACAGCAGAACTCCGGTCCACTAATGATTGGCAGTTGTTTTTTTTTTTTATGGTGTTGAGTTGTCAGCCCGACGCCCAACCTTCAATGAAGGCACCCCCATTCAACGCATGTCTTTTGAATGCCTACTCAACTGCAGGGAGGACACGCAGACTCCACACAGAAGGCACTCTCAACCCAAGCCGAGAATCGAATGGGAGAAGCTCTTGCTACCGCTGCACCACCACGTGGACCAGATCATGCATCAATAATAACTAAAATAAAAACACATGGTAATGAAATATAAATGAGACAGTGGCACTTTCTGACCTATCTGTTGAAAAGATAGGAATTTAAGGAATGGGTTTTGGAAATTATTCAGGAGCTATTACAGAAGATAGAATTTCTTCTGAAAATAGAGCTAGGGACTGGGATAAAATTAAAGTGGAGTTTAAAAATAGTCTGGAAATAAAAGAAAGGGAGATTTGGTTAAGAAATAACAAGAATTATTTAGAGGGACTGACAAATGTTAAAATATTGCAATATAGGGGGAATCGCACAGAGAAAGAAGAGGAGCAACTGCAGAATGTTAAATAGAAAATCAGGGATTACCTTGATAATATACATGAGTTTAGAAAGAGTGCTGTTAAGCAACTGTTTTTTGATAATAGCTCTAGAGCACAAAAACATTTAGCACAATGACTCAGGCAAGAGAAAGTAGAAAGGGCTGTCACCAAGCTTAGGAGGGGTCTATATCACTTTATCAGTATTTCAAAATGTCGAACACCATATGCTCGACCTTGGAATCTCAAAATGTGATATGCTCGAATGCTCAAAACAGCGAATTTTTTCCAAGGGAAAAAATTTGCTGTTCTGAGAATACACACACACAGCACAAGCACATCAAAATACATAATCCACACAATCACACTTCACAGAACCCTACACTAAACCATACATACACTACTAGCCATCCACTTACCATAACCCAACCCTAACCCTAAGGACCCTAACTAACGCACACTCACTTTACCTGCTCTCTAACCCTAAGGTCCCTAACTATCGCACACTCACCTTACCCTCTTCCTAACCCTAAGGTCCCTAACTATTGCACACTCACCTTACCCGCTCCCTAACCCTAAGGTCCCTAACTATCGCACACTCACCTTACCCGCTCCCTATCCCTAAGGTCACTAACTATCACACACTCACCTTACCTTGGTCCATTTGCACACTTACTTAACCCGGTCCATCACCTTCGCTTCACAGTCAAGGAAATAGCGAAGTTGCAGAAACGGTCCACTGAATACTTTCCCTAGGAAAATATTCGGTGTTCTGCAGCTTTGCTATTTCAAGCATTCACTGAATAGGGGTCGATATTATGACATTCGAAGTTTTAAGACTTCGATGTTATAATATAGACCTGCTTAGGGGGCCTGTAACAAGGAAGATAGCAAGGGATCCTATAGAAATATTAGAAATATTTTGGAAATTCTATGAAAGTCTGTACAAAGCAGAGAAATACAGAAATCAAGAAAAGGTACAAATGGAAATGTTTATGGAAAAATTAAACATGCCAAGGTTAGAGGTAGAGGAGGCTCAATTACTAACAGGACAGGAGGAGATGAGATAAAAATTATGATGTATAACCAATCTACAGGAAAGTCCAAAAAACAAACCAAACCTCTTGACTGACAGGTAGCACTAACGAGCAAACTCACAAGGAGAATAAAAAGAAATTAAATGTAGTACGAATCAACACAGCGGATAAAACAAAGAAAAAACTTTAATGTAGGTAAACGCTTTCACAGAACAATCCACTTCTTCAGACCATGAAATCACATTAAATAATACACATATATAACAAACCTGTAATTAACATGCAACCAATAAAACTTGGCTAATATTTAAGATCAATGAACCACTCTACGAACCTTCAATACAGGTTTTAAAAGCACAGATACATTCAGCCTTGGCTCTCTATGTACCTGTAGGGCTACAATCCACCTCAGTTCTGCCGTTTCCAATTTATTATTAAAATCACCTAAATGTACACTGCCATAGATCTTTTGTAATAATCTGAAAGAAAAACTATGATCTTTATATTCAGTAGCATGTTTGGCAAGTGCATTAAAAACATCACATCTGTGTAGACATCCAGTGTGTTCTAAGATCTGATCCTTAAAGGAGCGTGTAGTTTTACCAAGATAAATCAAATTGTTAGTACCACAGTCTGCACAGAACCTAGGAATAAATATCCTACTAGTTACTGGATGGATAAAACATCTCTACTTAGAGATGAAACTGCATGCTCTACAACGATTACAAGGGAAGGCTCCAAATCTATCTGACAAATGCCTATTCCTTGCAATGGTGGTGCTAGATTTACAACAAAGATGTCTTCAAATGCCCACCTCTTTCCTAATGTTAGGGTCAGTCATGAGGACAGGCCAATTTTTTTCTAATAATAATAATATCACACACATTGATAATATCACTGGAGTAAGTGAGAATAAATTTATTAGTATTGCTGTAATATTGCTTGCAATTAGGCACCATTCTACAGGAAAGTCCACAGGAATAGATGGTATTTATGTGGAAGTTTGGAAGCTAGGAAGGAAAAACTGATAAAGTTCTTGAAGGTTTTGTTTAACAGTATTTTAAGAGGATGAAAAATACTAACATCCTGGAAGAGAGCAGTGGTAGCTGTAATACCTAAAGAGGGTAAAGATCCATCAGATCCAGCTTCATACAGGCCCAACTCAATACTAAATAATGATTATAAAGTGTTTATGTCTATAATTGCTAAAAGAATGGCAAAAATTATGCCAAAATTGATAGATATGGGTCAATGTGGTTTTGTGGAGGGGAGGCAAACATTTAACAACATTAACAGACCACTGAAGATCCAGAGGGAATCAGAATGTAAGAAAATACCACAATTGTTGATGGGTCTTGATGTAGAGAAAGCATTTGACAGAGTAAGCTGTGACTATATGAGCAGAGCAATGGAAGCATTTGTTTTCCTTGATAAAATTATAAGGTTGATTAGGATGATATATGAGGGATTGGAGGTGAAAATTAAAGTGGGTGGGGTCTTCTCTGATAATCACTGCCTGAGTAGAGGAACCAAGCAGAGGTGTCCTCTCTTCCATTTGTTATCTGCATTATATTTAGAACCATTAGTAAAGAAAATAAGGGACTCAGAAATTCAAGGATATAATTGGTATGGTAGTCAAGAAAAGCTGGCTATATTTGCAGATTACATTATTTTATATCTGACAAAACCAGAAAGGAACCTTACAATACTGTGGAACATATTGAGACAGCTTCAAATCTTTTTAGGATACAAAATTAATGAAGCTAAAACAAAAGCAATAGTGGTAAATTATGTACCCACACATGAACTGATTCAGCAATATACATACATATGAGGACATGATAAAATGAAGCATTTGAGAGTTTGGATTAACAATGATCCCAGTGTGGCTGCTAAGGATATATGGGAAGAGACTAAACAAAAGATAATACAAAAACTGAGAAAATGGAAGCTCTGTTATATGGATATCGATAGTACAATACAAGCAGTTAAAATGTTTTTAGTCCCTTTATTCTTCTGCACAGGTCAGGCACATTTTTATCATCCAGAGGAGAAATTGTGGATAGCAATTAATAAAGAGCTGAAGGATTTTCTCTGGGAGGGGAAGACGGTAAGAGTCAAGTGGGATAAGCTTATTCTTCCAATAGAATAGGGCAGATTGGGATTACTGATTTGAAGGGGTATTTCAGAGCAACACGGTTAAGGCTCCTATACACAGCACAAACAGAAAAATATAATTCAAAGTGGATAGAGAGAATGAAACATGGGGGAAGCTCAAGAAACAAGAAGAGACTGAGATTCTGGATGCAGACCTTTAAGATGAATAACAGCAATCATACAGAATATTATATTCATAAAGTAGCAGAAAGTATTCTAAGAACTAAGCCAACATGGGAATGGAGAAAGGATATTCTGCCAGTAAGGATAACTTCAATTAGGGATGCAGACAATAGGAAAGAGGGGGCTGGAATTTATTGGAGAAAAGACATCAAGAACTTATTTGGACTGCAGGTTAGAGATTGCCTCCCCTATCAACAATTGATATTAGAGTATAAGCAAAGAGAAAGAAATAAGGGGGTCCTAAATGAAAGACCAGCACTGATAGAGTTTTTAGTAGAATCTAGAACAGAAGTTGCCATTAAGAAAGGAATAATTAGTAGAGCATATAAAATATTGCATGATAATTATAAAAATCAATCAGATGAGGCTAGAAAGGATTGGGAAGAAAAACTGGATAAGCAATTCACACAGAAACAATAGGGGATATATGTATGTCTCCCAAATGTGCAACAAATTCTAGAAGATTTAGGATCTTTGCCTGGAAGTGTTTATATAGGTATTTTTATACCTCAAGTAGACTCCAAAGAATTTTTTCTCAGGTAGATGGCAAATGTTGGAGGTGTGATGGGGAAGAAAGAGGTAACAGGGAATATATTGCCTGGGATAATGAGTTGGCAGATTTTAATGATTCTCTGCAGACTGCTCTGTTGGAGATGCTGGGTGAGCAAATTGGTTTAACTAAGGAAATGATTTTTTAACTATGATACAGAATCCGAATTGCCTAGACATATTAAGACCTTGCTGAGTCGAATTAAGATGGTTGCCAAAAAAGCAGTTACTACAAAATAGAAATCAAAGTCTAAACCAACTTTATTAGAATTAGCAAAGATAGTAACAGAGGTAAAACAACTGGAACTGGGATCTTTAGAAATGGGTAGGAGCAAATTACATAGGAAAATGAAGTGTAGGATCAATACATGCAGAGGAGGAATGAGGTTTAAAAGAAGGCAGGATCTGAATGAGCTATGTAGTGGTTGACTGACGATGACTGGATATATTATAAGTGATGTATAATGTTTGCAGCTACACTTGTATTGGCATGGTTTGTAATGTATAATGTTTGCAACTGAAATTGTGTCAATATGGTTTATTTTCATTTATATCACTGTAAGATTGCCAATGTCATACGTGATAATTTAATAAAAATGCTTCTTATTAAAAGAAATTACAATCTTCAACAATACTACAAAAAAAACTATAGTTTAAATAATTATACCAAATTAGACATAATATGAAAACACTGGTTTAGAACAGATGCAAGTTATATGATAATGATTTAATATTTATAGAAATTTTAGCCAGTTTACAGAGAAATTAAAGAAAAGTTAGTATAATACAAACAGGAATTGCAATGTGAAGTAAGAGAAAAAACATGGTTATGGTATATTTAGACAGATAGTCAGGGAAGAGAAACTGATAGAAGTAAGGAAGTGAATGAAGGAGGGAGAGTAAGGAGATGTAAGGTATGAATATGTGTTTGCTCACATTTAAGGATAGGGTTTATCCTGGTTTTGAGCAAGAACAGTGACAACTTTTGGCTAGGAAGTCTTTCAGAAGGTTTTTAAGGATGGGAGGGAGGGTATTGACCTAATGGATAAAAATAAGGAGTTCCAGGACCTAGCAACATGCTATGAGTACAAACAGTACCCAGCAGATCTGACAGGAGTTTTTGGTCATTGGATCGTAATGACTGATTATGAACATAGTTGCGTAGAATGGTATTTAGTGAATGACAAGCAGATGGGTTCTGGATATTTTTATAGGTGGTAAGATGCTGCGTATATGTTAGTTGGTGATGTAGTTCTAACCAGTTTTTGCTTTGTAGTGCTATACAGTGGTGTATTCTAAAGGGGTATTTACTGCAAATTTAGCAACTTTGTTATAGCGCTGTTCAAATTTTGATTTTTTTGATGCCTGGAGGTTAGTAAAGTTGGGAGTCCCATAATGATATGTGGGGAGGAAATAAGTAGTGGCAGGTGTAGTATTGGTGAGAAAGGTTTGGCCCTAGTTTTTGATGAGTTTTTCTTATTTTGTACACTAAACATACAAGTAATACTTAGTAGTATGGATATTCTGTAGCTAGAGTTAAGGGACGCAATTAAAAGCATAAACAGTCCCATTCAGAATTCTTTAATGTTTGAAATTCTGCAATGATTATTATATTAAAAATAAATCCTCTAATTATTATAATAATAGCCCTCGAATTTCTGAGATGATCTTATTACTCTTCCATATTTCTGTTCTTTATCCCAACCTCTGACCTCACTCAGGGCAGGACATTTATTACAGCTGGTGGTATTTCCTAGTGCTGAATCTCTGGACTGGATTTTTTCAGAGGACCACAACCAACCCTCAGATGCAAGACAGCTCCTGAACCTGAACCACATGTTGTGGAACTTCCTTTAACAGATCTCTCTGTCTCCCTTTTCCAAGTCAGCAGTCATGGGACCTTAGAGATGCTTTTGCTATGCATACAGCAGAGGTGCTTCCTATTGCTTCTGAATAACCATCATTCCTGCTCTCTACTGTGTAGGACTTCAAGTATCAGAATCTCAGATTGCTAAAGCCTTGGTCTCCCTTGTGTATGACATAGGGTGTACTGCACCTGCAACTTATCACCAGGATACATGAATCAGCTGTTGTATTCTTGTACAGTTTTTGAACTTGCTGTGATTATGCTAATTCTGGTTTCAGATAAGGTACAGATGCAGGTGTTAATAAAGTTGACGTGCTTGGTATTCTTGTTCATAGCTGCAGTCCCAATAGGATATGTACTGGAGACAGACCCATTGGCTATAGCACCATATTGTGTGGGTCTAAGAGAGAGAGAGAGATGGATACCAGTTCTGCTTTCCTGCTGATGGACACTTTTTCATCACATTCTTGTCTTGACGCACAGTTAGTATAACCTTTTCATTAGACTCTGGGTACTTGGGACTGACACTCATTGCCTGACACCAAGGGCTTCTGGTATACCCTAAAGTGCAAATTATGCTTTTGATACTTGAATGACAGCCTTTGGTAAAGTCTCAGTTAATTTGACCTCTGGATACTTGGAGTAATAATCCACACGCAGTTAGTACTAGAGTAATAGTCCATATGCAGTTAGTACTGGGGCTACTGAAACTGGACTAAACTCACTGTCACCTTACACCAGGGTCTTTCCAAAGGACTTTATGTAACAACATCTTCTGCTTAGGCTGCTGCCTTTTATACTGATTACATTCATTGTGCAACAGGATAAAATACCCATTTTTAGAGGGCATTCCAGGCCAAAACAGCACATGACAGGCCCATTCTTTGTATTTGAAGTATCACTCTTTTTAAGGGTGGAGACAGAATCGCAGTGGGAGTTAAACAGCAGCCTTGATTAAAGCTTATTTCATCTCATGAAACTAAAGCTGAATAAATGCTCTCTTTCATTACTCATTGTCCAGCAACTCTTCATTAGTTTCCTAGAGGCAGGCTTTGCTGAGACCATCTGTCACAAGCATGCCTTTCACAAGTTTCTACTTTACTTACATATCAAAACACTGGAGACTCAATGTCATCCACTGGAAACACAATGGAGATGGGTGGGCTTCTGAAAATGTGGTCTGACACCATGGGTAGAGACATCCAGTAATCATTCTGTAAAACGTTTTATAGCCATATATAAGGGCCAACAACTCATTTTCAATTTGTACATATTCAATCTCTGTGTCCATCATGGCAGTAGTTGCACATCCGCACACTACTGGTTGTTCATTCTGTAGAAGAAAAACTCTTAAGATCAGACTTACTGGTAATAACATGCATGATCAACAACCTTTTTGGAGTGTAATATCTCAGGGTGAATACTTGTGTTACTAGCTTATTTAGAAGTTAGAAAATACTTCTATCCATATGCTGCCAGCCCCACTCAGAACTTTTTTTCTCAGAGTTTCTTTAGTGGTGGGACACTTGAGATAGATTGAGTATGAATTTGTACAGGTACTGGACTGTACCCCGAAACTTTGGGAGTGTTGGCTTATCTTTCAGCTGTCCCAGCCTCATTATAGCTCACATGTCAGGTAGCATGGAACTCAAGTATTTGATAGATTAGACTCTAATCTGTCCTACAATCATCTCAGTCTGCAGTCATGCTCAACCTTATTCTGACCACAGAGAAATATGCTGTCAATGATCCTAACTGCCATTTCAGTCCTTTCATTATGTGAGCCCCTGCCCTTGAAATACTTTACTGGTTCTAAATGATATATCAAGGAAACTATACCATCTTTAAGTGGTAGATAAAAGACAGCTTAAAGCTTTGACCAGTGAGCTTTAATTTGTCAAAAGCCATGTTCTGTTATGTAGTACTGAGAAGAATTTTGCCTTTGGAATCATTGCAACAACTTATTTTGCAGTTTTCAGAAGATAATGTTTATTTCTGATAGATTATTTGAATTTGGGGTGGGGTGGGGGGAGTCTAAACAGAGTTGGATTTCATTAGGTTTGACTACTGTGATCATGCTGGTGACCTAGTCCATGTACTCTGTGTAGTTATGAACATTTGCACTATATGACTCCCCTTGAGCTTGATTTTGAGCCTCATTGTTATGGCTACTCTTTTGCCACTTTGAGTTTAAGCTTTATACTGCATTCTCTAGATAGGCATCCAAAGCTTGTAAAGAGGCACTGGTACTTTGCAAACATAGCCATGCTGGTATTCTGATTCCCATCCGTACCTGTTCTTACTTGTAGTGAATTATTAACTTGCTGTTTCTCTTCCATGATTTTGTGAGCAGATAGTATTGAGGAGTTTGTCATCATACCTCTCAACTGTATAGATTTTTGCAGAATGTCCACATTTTTGTCTCATATTTTTTATCTGTTCCTCATAAAAAGTGTGTTTTTTTTAACAAATCACCTGGATGATCTAAGGATTAAAGTCACTAAATAATGACATACATTTGAGCTGCAGACTTCATATTCTTCAGAAAATGCATGCTAACACAAATCCTGTTATTCTAGCAACTTTTTAAGTTTATGAAAGCAATATTTAAAATGTGTCCCTATTTTGGGGCCTTTACCTCCCCCACTGTGTCAGGCTTTGTCCATATTTTCTATGCTAAGAGGTTGAGAGGTATGTTTGTCATATTTAGACTGGCCTCTGCAGATGTCTTTGTTCCTAGATCTGTGAGACTGCTAACTGGATTCCGTATCACTCTGCAATGAGACAATGCACTATAGACTCATTTAACTATACATAACTGCTTACAGTCCACTATATCTAATAAAGTGACTTGCTAAAATGACATAGTCTGGAACAACAATTTGTACTTCTGACTGTTATATTTACAGTTTAAGAGAATTTTTCTTTTTTCTGAAAGACTATGACCTGAATTATTTGTCAATAGAGCAAATACAGGACAGTGCAGTGTATATTTTACATGATATGCTTTAAATGGCATCTTATTTAATATGCTGCACTCAGCACCTGTATCTAGCTTAGTTTCATTTCCCTGGCCACGAATTAACAGTCTCTCAGTCCAGTGAGATTTCTTTTGAGAACCCTCAGATCTGTGAGGGACAAATGCCTTCACAGTACATAGTTCAGTGGTATAAAGCATGAAGGCCATTGTTTGACCCTGAACATGCTTTGTTCTTAGATGAACACACAGGAACATTTTGACCAATACCTTGTAGCATTCACATTTACTTTTATCACTATGAAACTTTGTATTACAAAAATGTGTTAAATTATTTAGAGTTTCACATTTCTAAGCACATTATTGATTGTAGGATATGCTCTGCAGCATTTCTTGCACTGTTGTCTTTATTTGGATGTCACATTGACCCATTTTTTTCTGTTTTGCATGCTTTGTATGGCTTCTAAGCTCACCTAGTCTCTTTATTATCAAACTGGATCTGTTATACATCAACAATCTTCACTTCAAACTTTACTTTTGCTTTGTTTTACCCTGTAACTTGATCTTACACACTAGTTCCTCTGTTAATTCTTTCATTTGTAAACTTGTAATATAATTGTCTGTATATATATATATATATATATATATATATATATATATATATATATATATCAGTAGACTTCATTAAATCATTGTTGCACAAAAGTTTGCTTTTCACTTTATTACTGGTAATGCTAAACACAGTTTTAATTTTTTTATATTTGACTCTTATAATTAACCAAATTCAGACTTTTGCCATGTGTTTTAATTATGCTACAAATGGCTCTGTTGGGTCTGTTGGAACCCGGTTTCTTGTGAAAAATAAATGTCTGAAATATGTAATAGTTTTCTAAATTCATGTTACTGGATAAAACTTTCCTCATATCTAATTTCTTTCCCAGATACTGAAAAGTAGGATAAACTTTAATGACTTCATACTCTGCTGCATGTGTAAAAGTTGCTTTATGAACCTCTCTTGATTTACAGTTTAACCCAGATGCAGTACAGAATAACTCAAAACACTAGACCTAAGATCAGTGATTTTTCTGCTAGATTAACTTGTAAATTGAGTTAAACTGGGCATAACACAGTAGCTACTTCTATGTTAAAATAAATTTACTGTCTTACACTTCTGGATTTTATGTTGACAACAATTGTTTTGCTTCTAGCTTAATTTACCAACTTACTTGGATACGAGCACTTACTGTGGCATTGCATATATATTCTTCATGGTAGTGAACTTTTCGGTTGTGCAATGAAAGTGCTGGAAAGCATTCAAAATGTACAGTTTCTTCTCTTCTTCGGTTTTTCAGGTATTTTGTATGATGTCTTTCATACGATGCCAAGACACTTAAAAGTAAGGGACACTGATTTTATTCACAAATTAGATATTTATTTTTTGGTCACACTTTGTACCCAGTGCCTTCTGATTATCAGTCCCCTTGAGAACAATTGGCAATTCATTCCTCATTACTGGGCTAAGGGTCAGCTGAAAGAGGCCTTTATTTAAGCAGTCATCAGAGTGGTTCATGGTGTTTTTCTTATTTTCAGGACAAGCTTTCTTAAGCATTTTTAGGAGATCATAATGTATGTGTCTTGCAATGTCCTGAATGCAAGGGGTATCCTGTCACTTCTGCAAGGAGTATTCCCTTCAAGTAGTACCACTCCAACTTCTGAATTACTGAATGTGGTTTCCCCAATTTCCACCAGTTTAATTCTATTCATTGTGTCCTTGAATATATGAAACCTCTCCAACCTCTGGGAAAGGTGCACAGACCCTGCCCCTTCACTCATAGGTTCATAGGTAAGTACTAGGCTAGCTCCCCTTGTGGGTCATTTTAAGCCTAGACAATTTCCCTCAAAGATGAGGATCAAACCTGTTACCCTGTGTCTGTGAGATAAGCACCTTGACCATTATGCCATCTCTCCATCCCCGTTATCTTGTCTCCTTCAGTGATGGGACTGCTAATTGAACATCAATCATTTGGGCTGCAGTCATGGCTACATCTATCTGTGCCTCTAACTTAGGTTAAATAAATAGTTATTTTAATGATTAATCGTTAATTAACAAGAGATTGAACTCAGTTCAGTTCAGTGTAAAGTACTTTATAAAAAGATAATAGCCAGACAAGTAAATGATAAATAGGTAAACTCAGGGAAAAACAAATATGGACATATATTCTTGACCAGGGAGACTCATTAACTTTATTGATGTTGAATTCTAGGTTGCACTTCATGGCCCAGGCTGCTAATCTATCTAAATAAGATGGGACCCACAGATCTTTAAAATTATTTACAGAATACACTGTAAATAGTTTTAAAAATCAATGGGTTCTCCAGTCTTCTTACTGACAGATTTTAAACACTGTATCTAATCTGATGGAGTCAACGTAGTCATAAGGATACAAATAGAAATTAGCCGAAACTTGAGATCTAAGGTATACCTTGAGCTGATTGTAATTAAAATCTGTAGATTCCTAGTCCAGTCTTGCAGATCAGACCATCACAGCTCTCCCCTGAGTAAAGCAGAATGGTTGTCCTTCTACTAAAAGTCCATATTCTTTCTCTTCTGGTCTGCTCTCCTTTCATTAACAGCAGACTCACAATAAAGATCATATCACTCTCACCATGACAACACTCGCTGCCTTTTTACTCCTACATAAAAAAGCAAAGTACCATCTGCATGTTTTCTTCACTCATCCCAAAAACATGGGACTCTGTCCCACTAAGGAGCAGAAATGTCAACAACTACAGTATCCTGATTTTGTGTCTATACTTAAAAGCCATCTAGAGAAATGTTCTAAATGCAACAGCTCACACAACCATCCTGGCCTACTTGATCACATTACCTAAAATCCCTAAAAATCCCACTTCCCACTGAGCATAAACCCATGAAATATTTATTTCTATTATTTATAACGCATGTCTCTCTTATTCCTTAATTCTCAGCACGGTTCTAAATCCTCTTAATTTCATTCTGGCACTCTCCTTTTCTTACTGCTACACCTCAACAAACAACCTTTTTTCTTTTGTTTTTTTTTTTAATACTTTTTGCCTTCCTTTGTGCTCTTTTCAGCTGATTGTCAACTACTTGTTCTCATTGTTCTAGCTTATCTTTTAGCATCCTGGTACTAACTAGTCCCCACCACCACCACCCAGGCTAAGACTTCTCCAGTGTTGCATTGATAGGAGAAGTGGTTCTAAGTAGAACAGCTGACAATACTATACATGCTGCCCTGTGAACCAGTGAACCTTTTGTACACCCTAACTGAGTGAATGGTCAGGACGTTCTAGACAATGTGCTGCAGCTTTTCAGTACAATCTCTGTCACTGGGGATGTGTGTGATTATGGGCAGAAACCCCTTCCTCCTTTGCAGAAGGGACAAACCAATAAAAACGTTTCTTTCTATCCACCACCTTCCCAGCTCTTTCAGTGACTAAGACACTAGTTGAAGAAGTACTTCTATTGCATTGTAAATATTTTTTTCTTACATTCTTATAATAATTATGATTACTATAATTAAAATGCTTATTATTATTAAATTGACAATTGTTATAATTCTTATATTTTCCTTTCCTTTTACGTTTACAAACTCATATAAATACATACTTTATAATGTATCTGTTATATGTCCTATAACTGTATACAAGCTTTTCTGTTTTGTATTTATGTACATTTTTCTTGTCCATGCTGAACTTTACATAGGGCTGCATGGATCAAGGTTTTACACCAGTAAAGTACAGTTGTATAAAATCTTACCATAACAGTAGATGTCCTTGCCTTCACTGCTGCAATATTCATAACATATGGGATTCCCTGCCATGGAAGCCTGATGTCCGGCCAGTTTACCAAAGCCTATTGTTGCTTTAAAGTATGCCAAATATCACCCAAATGCTCCTCGTGTAGTGTAGGACATAAAGGTGACATTCAGGCATACCATCCTCAGAACTGCTTGCCTCAGTATGGATACCAGTCCAAGGAAACCCAAGGGTGAACCTGTACATCCAGGAAGGAAAAGGATTAGGGGGATGAAGGGAGGCAATGAATACTGCAGCAGTGAAGGCAAGGATATCTAATGTTATGGTAAGATTTTACACAACTGTACTATGTCCTTACATTCATTGTTGCAATACTCGTAACTTATGGGAGAGTGCCAAAGCTCAACAGGAAACTTGGGAGGAGGAAGGAGCAGAAGAGCCTCCATAAAGCCATGAAGAACAGCTCTGGCAAAACCATCCCTAGCTCTAGAAATACCATCCAACTTGTAGTGCTTGGTAAAAGTATGCACATTTATCCAGGTAGCTACTTCAATAATAGAATTAGTATCTAAGCCCTTGAAAAAAAGCACCAGAAGAAACCATGGCTCTAGTAAAATGAGCCTTTACATAAGAAGGAAGGCTGTTGCCATCAAAAGTGTAACAAAAAGTAATAGCCTTTGAAATCCAAGTAGAAATAGTTTGCTTAGATATAGCTAAACCTAAAGACCTAGAATGAAAATTATTTATTTTATTTTATTTTACATTTGTTAACTGGGTAGTGTCCTGCTGGCAAGTAGCCAGTTTTCAGCAAAGACACTGGGAGAAAAGGTCCATAACAATAGTACAAAAAAGATTACAAACATTTTACAAAGATTAACAAAGTATATACAAAATGTTTAACAGTTGCCTACAATCACAATTTACAAAAAGTGAATGTAAACAGAAAAAATTACATTTCCTAAGCCTTACTACAGACACTAATGTGAAACTCATTAGATACATAACTAAAATAAACCATTGCGGTATTTTCATTTGGTAGAAGTAAGACAAGGAGAAGATACCAGAAAAGAAACATTTGACTGATGGCATGAAAAACTAACCAGGAGTATTACAGGTGCATAGACATTGCAACCAGCAATACCAAAAGCATAGTAACCAAAAGAAACAAATAACTGATCAGATTTTCTAATAGTCTTAGTGTTATCCAATAAAATTTGAGTTGTCTTTGTACATCCAAAGTATGCAGCACCCTCTCACTGTCAGATTGCAGAGAAGGGGAAAAAAGGAAGCAAATTAGTAGACTGATTAAGTGACAACTCATTAACCACCTTAGGCATAAAAGAAGGATAAGTAGGCAAGGACACCATGTCCTCATGGAATATCAAAAAAGGAATGTGGCTAGGAGGAGACGGATAGTCATACAGCACCTGGTTTGTCAGAAAAGGAAGGCTTCTGAATCCCTGAAGTCTGAGTGGCCTTAGCAGGAAGAGCTCTTTTGCCAGTCTTTTTACCTTCAGCAGAAGGGAGAGATTGCCTACAAATAAAGGCTGGCTTATTAGGATAGTTTCTCTGAAATTTAGGCACAGAAGAAACAGGCCTTCCCCTTATCCTAAAGGGAATGGAACAAACCAGCAACTGCTTCCCCAAACAAAAGTTTATTATCCAGAGGAGCATCCATCAGATTAGCCTTAATATCAACAGGTAAAGGTTGAAGCCTAAGCTACTGAACCAAAAACAGCAGTGCTAGAAGAGGCATCTGCTGCATCATAACTACATTTGATAGAATGTTGAATCACTTGAGAGGAAGTCCCTAGCAAGGAAAGAGCAAAAGTTTTACCCTCAGAATCTGGAAGATCAGAAATAAGCTGACATGCCTAAGAAAGAAGAACCAACACATAACTAGAAATATGGGTCTGATAATTAAAAACCCTAAAAGCTAGGGTAGCAGAAGTATAAACCTTCTTACCCAATCTTTCCATAGTTCTGCTATCCTTGTCAGAAGGCAGTGACTTGGGCAAAGGAAGCAACTGAGATGGCTTATCAGAGACTACAGGCACTGCAGAGGGGTCAGCAGCAGTACATTTGTACAAAAAGTTACAATACTGTGGCACCCTATAAAACCTATCAGGCTTCTTGGGAATAGGAGACAGAGAATCAGGCACTTTAGAGGCATTGGAAAAACCATCCAGCAAAGCAGCCAAAACAGGGAGGAATAGCTGCAGGTTTAGGAGATTTCATCTGCAGTAACTCATAGTACCTGTTATGGATATCAGAGACCTGAGCACAATCCCACCTAAAAGATTTTATCATCTTAGAGATTGTGTCCCCAAAGGAAATTTCCTCAGAAGGAGTATCAGGACTATTATATCCTCTGACCCATAGTCCAAAGAAGAAGGAATTTGAGTATAATAAGTCAGGGATTCTTCATCAGAATCCGACTCTTCCTCAGAAGATTCATGTTCTCTAGGCCTTTTAAGGGAAGTAGAGGACCAAGGAGGAACAGGAACAGAAAACCCCTGAGGAGGCTTTGATGACATTAAAGCATTAAATAACCCCTGAGTCAAGGCCTGCCACTCACTTTGTGGATCATTAGGAGCAGAAGAAACATGTTTTTTTTTTTTTGTTTCTTTTTTAAGGGAACATTCACCCTATAAAACTGAGAAGGCTCTGACCCAGGATGGCATTTGATAACTGTAGTAGGAACTTCTTCCCTAAGTAGAATCTGCAGATCCCCCTAGGCCCCTTAGAAATAATCAATTCTGGTTCCCCCTGAACATCTGAAACAGATGCCTGCAAAGCATTGTCGGGGGTGCTGCCAGCCAGATCCTCTCCGGCCTCCAACCTGGTCTCGGCAGAGAAATCCAACACAGCCAGGCAATCCTCAGGGCTCATAATGACCTTGGGAGTAACACCTGGCAGAGACTGGACAGCGGAAGATTCCGGTCTTACCTTTTTCACCTTCTTCTTCCCTAATGGTTAACCCTCAGGGCAGGAAGTTCCTTCCATTGTATCTTTAGTGAGAATCTTAAGACGCTGGTTCTCAAGACACAAGGAAAGGGAAGAAAGCCTACTGTGAAGGGTTTTTCAGATGAACGCTTGACAAATCGAACAAGATGTATGGTCGTGAGAAGCTCCTAAGCAAAAAAGACACATTGTGGCTTTCTTTAGGGGGACTTTGTCTATCTCACAGGCATTTACCCTTCCTGGATGAAATTAACCTCTAACAAGATAAAAAGGCCAAGAAAAAACAACCCCCCAACTGGTAACTTATCTGCAATGGCTCGGACTTCAACAAACAGGCAAAGGTGTTCACTGGGGAAGGAAAATGCACTCAAAACTGATGGAAAATGGATGTAGGCAAACAGACTGATGATTAGAAGAAGCATTTGGACTGGTGGCAAAGAAGTTCTGAAGATGGTAAGCCTGAATATCATCGTTATGATCTATGTTACACAAGAAGCATTTGGGTGATGTTCGGCGTACCTTAAAGCAACAATAGGCTTTGGTAGAGTGGCCAGACGTCAGGCTTCCATGGCAGGGAATACCATATATTATGAATACTGCAGCAGTGAAAGTAAGGACATCAGTTGTAGCATATAAAATTATCCTCCTGCCTCATGATACTTCTATGCTGTTTTAGTTTTATATTTTTGTATTGCTACCTAATTTGTAAGTAACTAAAAAAAATTAAACTTTCCTAGTAGAAATGTATTCAAAATGCTAACAAAAATCCGTACATGAGTGGAAAAATATACCTTCTTCCTGAGTCATGTTAACTAATTCTCTTGCCTTCTATAACTCTCATCTTCTTCTGTAATAATTATAGCTAGGCCTCCTTTTAAGAAATCTGATAAATCATATCTCATTCCTTCTTATAGCCCCCTTTGTACACCTTCCCTTCCCATCACATTCTCAATAAAGGCTTAGTCTCACATATTCCCCTTCCCTGACCATCTGTTGCAGCTTTCACCTCATCCTTTTCTTATACTTCCATTTCTCCCCTTTTATTCTTATGTAGACTTACCCCTTTGTCTTCCTTTTGTTCAGTTTCTCTCTTTGTAGGCCCCAGCTGGTGCTTCCTTTTTGCTTACCCAAAGACTAATGTAAAGTTGCCCTGACTACAATGAGAAGGCAGGAATATGTTCCTTAGTGCACCTCTACTAAAACACTTTTCTTTCTCAGAACTTCTTGAAAGAAGACTGTTATTCTACAGTTTTGTTCATATTAGAACATTGTAGAACATAATACAAAAACAGTGGCTTTTCAGTATTATCAGATCTGTTACTATTATTAGTTTTACTTTTGTTATTTCTGCTAGCCAGGGATTCACTCTGTAACTGCACAGCTAAAATTGTTTAAATCAGAGCGTGTCTCATTAGCACTATGTCCTGATATATTTGGTTGCATTAAGTGTTTTTCAAGGCACTACTTGAATCAAGAGTTTGTCTTTAGATAAACTCATAATTAAACTATCTTTGTTTCATAGGCTTCAGTTTGTACTGACTCAGAACCATAATTAGCTCATGTAGAACTCACTAATCAAAGTTAAGGATGAAAAAAAGGTCTTCACAAAGCTGTGTGTTGAGAAGCAGAAAACAAAAAAAAAAAATTCTGCCAAGTTTAACAAGCTGATTGTTACAGCTGTAACAAGCCGCTCGCGACAGTTGCTATCACACACTAAGCAATTCAGTGCTGCAGTGCTTCATCTATGACCACAGATGCAGTATTGGTAGTTATTTATAAAGTCACAGCTTCATAAAGCAATGCTGATATGGCACTCCCATGCCATTGGCATCTGTGGATCGTGCCTGCTAACAGCTTGACCAGGGGGCATATCCCCCTTCACCCTGCTCTAGTTACATCACTTCACTAAAGAAATCAAAGGAACTCACAGAGACTTATGGGCATTATTAGACAGATCTGATGCCCTAAAAATATATAAAGGGAATACACTGCATTTTTCATTAGTAATGAACTTAAATAAAAGAGTCATGCCTTTGATCATAAGATTTTCTGCCAAAAATTCTGTTTGCTGCCTACAGTTTAACATTGTGCCCTGAACCATTTTTGCACATTTTTCTTTATGCTGTTCATTTACATCTAATACATTTAAATCTTTTTGCAGCATTCTATTGTAACTGTTTCACATATTTGTGAAATGCTTGTGACCCCCACATAGCCTACCAATTCAGTTATTAGCTTTGCAGCATCTTTTCCTATGCCTGTAGCCATATTGATTAACCTAAGTATGGCATCTAAATACTTATTTATTGCCTGGCTCCATCTTGGAAACCATGTGGTCAGCAGTGCTTTCATTTTTATCTTGATATATTTTAGCTAATCTATACTTCACGCTTTTCTCATCATTCTACATACATCAATGACTTCATTATCTAGTCAGCTTCCCTTAATATTCTACCCCAAATAGGAGCATTTCTAATTCTACACCAAAGCTATCTCTGATTATTGGATCATGTAAGACCAAATTGCTTAGTCTTGCATTTTATGTTTCATTTCAGTCATGTAAGCATCTTTTGATGCCTAATAGAAGACAAATGCCTTCAATATAGTGGTGTCTTTTTTGAGTCATGATAAGCCTAAAGCTTGTCCTTCAAAACACAGATCTTGTATCTTTCTTCTCTCTTCTAATCAAAATAACTAAGTATGCAGTGTCAGTAGTGCAACAGGTAGCACACACACTTGGTGCTGGAAGACCCAAATGCCATGGGTTATATTCCTGCTAAAGGAGATTGGATTTCTGATACTGCTGTGATGACCCACCACTGGACCAGTAATCAAGGATCCTCAATCCTCACTACTGGCAACAGTGTGGGACATTCACAGGGAAGATGGCAAGCACACACACAGTATTTCTAGACGGAGCTCTCTGCATCAAGTGCAATTTCCCTTAAGAGCATCCAGAGACCACAGTCAGTCTGGGGCTGGTTTCTTCCTCTTTCTCCAGATCCCCAATAAGACTCCCCACTAGCCAGCTATAGAGTTGAAATCTCAGCTGAGTGGCCAAGCCAAGACCTCCAACACCCACTCTGTCCAAGCAGTGTTTCATGCCCCTGCCCAAGTAACTGACACACACACTCTTTGAGGTTTGATTTTTACACACACACACACACACACACACACACACACACACACACACCTGGGAAATGCTGGCACAGGTTTACTAGCTATGCCCCCTTTTGTCCAGGGTATAAGGTAGTTATCACTGCCACCTGCCATCTCCTTATCTGCTACTTTAAGGCCATTTACAAAGCGTGTCTAATCTTACTGTGCAATATTAATATTAATACAAATGGTATTTTGACCAAGAGGAAGGCTATTAGAAATGGCCAACACAGTGTCACCAAATACATGTGCAAGTACTCTCAAAACTTAAATATCTCTACACAGATCAGCTGCAATTAAAGGTTTAAATATATGTAATAATAAATAATAAAAGAACAAGAAAATACTCAGTATATATTCACAGTGACATCAGAGTTCAAAATCACAGGAAATATTTAAAACAACATTGCAGGAGAGTCTCAAATAAATAAAAAAAAATATCTAAACTAAGCTTCACCATATTCCTGACAGAATCTAAGAGAATTACTATACCCTAGTTAACTTACTTAACCAGAGCAAGGTAGATGTTGTGGTGAATGTTTTTTGTCAGGTCCAAGACATAATTCCGAATGCTCTGTCCCTCTAGGAGACTCTTCAAATTAATATCTCAAATATTACTGCTGTGATAGCTTGCACAATGACATCATTTCTTGTCATCTGACTCTATCCCAGGTAAAATCCCCAGTGCTGGAAGCTTGGCAGTATTTAGCATCTACCTGTGAAAATACATGTGAAAAACCTCAGATCTTTGGCAGATGCTGAAAGTCATAAAACAATCGCATTCCTTCATACTTTCAGAGATAGTAATTAGTTCACTCCAAAGACGATACAGAAAGATCCCTAATACAGACATTAAGACTCCAGCCTAGCCTATAAAGTAATTTAATTTCAGCTATTTTTCTGAAGTTAACCTCCAGTATTCCAGCTTCCATTGTTAAAATATATACATTTAAACAGTTAATAAAGTGCATGTACATTTTTGTTCTTTTCCAGCAGGGCACACTGTGCTTACATTTTAAGCACAAGCACTTTCTAAAATACCTTTTTAACACACGTCTATACAGACAAGCTTGATATACACATGACATACAGTTCTAATACAGTTGTAACACAAGCATCTTATATAAATCATGTCGATATTCACAAACGATATATAATTATTTACAAAATTCCAGCTAGCTGTGCTGGCAATATCTCCCTTTGTCACAAATGCAGTGCAGCATTATGTAGGTGCTGCATTCCTGAGTGTGTCATCCTTCAGATTAAGTTCCATTTGCTTGAGTTGGAGGTAACTCAGGTGGATGTAAAAGATCCCACTGCGCATATCAAAACGAGTAGGGGAAGTTCCCCCAATGCCCTTGTCAAATCTTCCCTAGTAATATAAATACCACCTTGTATTTCCCCTGAAAAACGTCCACCAGGGTGGTGGGACTAGCAAACTCAACAAAGGATAAATAAACAAATCATCATTAATGTCATCACTCCCTTTTATTTTCCATTTTGTATATGGGGTCAGGGTGTTGCTCAGCTGTCACCAAATCTCTTGATTCAATGCCACTCTCCAACTACTTTGACAGATGATTGACTGTTGCAGGTTTTCTTTCACACAATCCATCCATTTCTTTGCTAGGTGCCCTCATTTCCTCTTCCCTACTTCTTGTCTGTCCCAAATCTTCATCAGATTGTCTTCCTCTTTTCTGCATGTGTCCAAACCACCATATTCTGTTCTATTTGACCTTCTCTGCAATTGCAGCTGCTGGTCTGATGTCCTCATTTCTTCCTATATCCCAGAATGTGCATCCTCAAGCACTTTATCTCTATCATCACTAGCTTCCTCAACTGTTCTGTCTTTACTGCTTAGGTTTCTGTACCATACAGTAGTACCAGTCACGCCACTGTTTTGTACACCTTACTTTTCAGCATACTGGCATTCGTCTTTCATTTACTATCCCTACCACTCTGCACCACATGGCTTCAGTTCCTCTAATTCTAGCTCTGACCTTCTCATTCAGACTTCCCTTCTCTTTAACCATACTTCCAAGGTACTTGAAGCTAACTTGTTCCAGTATTATCCCTTTTTCCTGAAATTTCTGCTTCTTCTGATTTTTCCTATTTGCTACCACTCCAATTATCTTATCTGTACACAGTTTCACCCCATGTGCTTTGAACTTTGCATTCCATTCCCCCTATCATTTGCTGAAATTCTTGTTCAGAGTCTGCCTGTAATGGCACATTGTCCACATGTGTCATTGGGTGCACAGACTGCACTAATTCCACCAATATTTCAGGAAATTTAGACCATCACAGGACTGCCTAGATCAGCTTTCTTGGGACCTTGTTATATGCCTTCTCCAAGTCTAGGAATGCCCAGATGGGCTCTTTCTTCATCTCTAGCTTCTTTTTAACTATTTGTCTCACTGCATAAATCAGGTTGACTGTGCTGCATCCTGATCTGAATCTGATCTCTTCATCTCCCATCTTACTTTTCACTTCTCTGCATATTCATTTATCAGTCACCCTCTCCAGAACTTTCATGCAGGGTGACAAGAGTTTGATACTTCTGTACTGTCCACTATTGTGGGTATCCACTTTTTCTTCTTGCACACTGGAAGTTGTATACTTATTCCCCGGTTACGGGGAATACGCTTTTCTCTCCATACTGCTATTACTATTCTCAAGAGCCATTTCTCCCCTAACTCTCCCAACATCATGGTCATATCTGTCGTGAACTCATCTGAAGTTTGCTGCTTTCCCTGATTTGTTTTTTCTCGGTTCTGTTCTTACTTCTTCTAGGGCGGGCTTCTCTTCTGCTTTTTTTGTAGGCTGTATTTGGGGCAGTAAAACTTCTGTAGGGTTTTCTTCATTCAGACGCTGGTGGAAGTACTTTTTCCAATTACCTTTAATGTCCTGTGGACTAGTGAGCAGTTTGTTGCTGGAATCCCTTGTGAAGGGTGTCTGATGATTAACTTCTATATCTTTCTGTCTTTGTCTTTCAATCTGATAGTGTTTCTTTCTGCCATCTACAGAGTGGCTTTCCAGAAATTGGTAGAGTTCCTCTGATGCCTAGTTCTTTGCTACTGGATCCACCTGATCCATCTTTTCTATCTTCCACTTCTTCCTGCACTCCTTCTTTCTTTTGATGACTCCCTGGACTTCTGCATTCCACCACCAGCTTTCTTATGTATCTTATTTGCATACCAGGCTCAGACACATATCTGTTCTGTAGCCCTCGTACATGCTATTATGAGGTGCTGCTCTTCTTTTTCAACTCCACCTATTTTTCTCTTCTTCCTGAGGGGTTAGAGACCTGAGTATTACCTTGAAGTCTTGTGTTTTCTCTCTAGTCAATGTTCAGGTCTTCAGTATAGTCTTTGTTGAACATAGAAGCGTTTCTGACCACTCTGATTGCTATGCTGTGAGCCAACTGTTTTACTAGGAATGACTTTGCAATCACAGATTCTGTTATATACCACAATTCCCACACCATTTCTAGTCTGTCCTTCTCCTGACTAGCAGATTCTGGATTCTAAACCAGATGGTTTTGCTGCACTGTCCTTTCATCTTGTCTTCTTCAATGTCCAAGCTTTGGATTGTTAGTGAACCCATAGTGAGTGTAGCATTCCTTAGTTCAAGTTTGGTAGGTTGATTAGTTTTACAACCACTTTATATTACAAACAGCTTTCACTCAAGCTTTCACTCAGCAGAGCTATTCCAGGTAATCCAAAATGGTCAATTGGACATTGTATCTGGGCACATACTGCACATAGACCCCTTTGACCATTAATATGGGTCCCTGGTGAAGGTCTTTGTAAGCCCACTTAGAAATGGCAAATACCCATGCCCGTTTTTTCTGGTAACAATGGTTAGTGACCCCATCACCTGGACCCAGTTTGTGCACCATTGAGGTGGTAGACCTGATGCTGTGCATAGTCAATGATCCATATTCTCCTATCTACAGGATATTGTGCACCACAGTTGATGCCCAAAGTGGTTGGTCTGTACAATTCTTCTCCCAATAAGACCATCTAGATACTGGGCTGCTGTCCACAACTCTGTTTTCAGGTGAGACTGAAGTGAAAACACTCAGCATGTTTTAGGAGATGGGAGAAACCCCACAGAGACCCAGGACAACATGCAAACTCCATTCAGGCATTGTTCTGGGGTCAGGCTAAACCTTTGTACCTTGTGCATTGGCGGCAAAGACTTGATCATTATGCTAACCATGACTCCAGCACTGGCAGCAAATAGAATAACTTAACTGCTACCTCTTCTGCAGCACAAAAACAGTGGGACAGAAGTCACATTTCCGAATCCAGAGTTTCCAATTCTGTGATACAGTTCCATGAAACTTTAAAGACAATAATGTTTGTAACGTAAACATTTTGAGACAAAATTGATGAAGTTTAGCTGAAGAACTTGTGTAAAAGAGTATAAAATCAAATTAATAGCTGTGAGAGCAAGATTTTTGAGAGACCTGATTGGAATTATTATTCATTTTTGGTTCCAAAAAGGCAGACATAACCATTATGCCTCCTCCATAGCTACTGTAACAAGCCATTAATTCCCCTCAGGATAAGAATCCTGTGCCTCACTCATTTTTTTTTGGTGGAGAGTCAAGCTTCTGATGTTGTGCTATCCTCTGTTTCAGGGTCCGAAATCTTCTTTTAAGTGCTGCTCCATGCGCATACCTTGTTACTGTTTCTGGGTCCAGGCAATGCAATAGGCATACTGCAGGACTGTCACTCACTTCAACAAGTGATGTAAGATTATGGACATCCCCACACTGCTGTAGCAAACAATTCTGTAGGTTCTCTGATCTCACTAAAGACTTTAATAGAGTTTCAGTTCCTGAATAAGTACCACTTCCGCCTTGCAGAACCAGTCATAACCCCTTCACTCTTCTCTAGATAGACTTGGATTCCTGCAGAGCTGGAATGTAGAAACAGAAAGCTGCGGTAAGAGGAATGACATGAAGATAGACGAACATAACCGATGTAGTGTTGCTGAGGTCAGTTATAGAAGCAATACTTTTTTCAGTGGGTTTGCTTCCATTTTAGCTGAGGGGAAGAAAGAACAAGATTAACTTCTTCGCTGATAGCTCAAAGGTAGGTGCAGCAATGTAAGATGATGAAGAAGAAGAATTTATGCATTCTCTTAGACCACAACAACTCTATTGTGAAGTATTATTTGAAGAGGGAAAGTGAGAGCAGCAGAGCAGGAAGAATATTTGAACGTGTTGGTTACACCTGAACTACACCACCAGCTGTAGAGTGAGAGGGCAGCGACAGTAGTAAACATAATGCTAATCTCTGTCCTCAGGAAGATAAACAGCACAGCCATTGAAGGAATGTTTCCACTTTTATGGGTTCTGATTAGGCTTAACCTTGAATGTCATGTACAGTTCTGGAGGCCAGGCAAAGAAGGGAATAACAGACTTGAGGAAGGAGTGCAGAGGAAAACTATCCCAAAAACTGGTGAGGTTGGACTTCTTCACCCTAGAGATGAGAAGAAATGAGTGTATAATAACATTTCTGCACAAGGTCAAGTCCTGGCGGTGCTCATTCAGAACAGGAAGGAGTTGTGGGGGGGGGGGGGGCACAGGAAACAGACTGTAATAAGTAGCTCCTGGATCTCCAAAACTGACTGTTCACAGAGGGGTATGGGCTCATGGAATAGGCTACCAGAATAAGCTGCAGAGACAGAATCCACAGAGATATCTAAGGAGACATGGAAGAGATGGAGAAAGGATGAAGGGACAGAGAGATTGAAAGGAAGTAGAATGTTAAATGCATTTAAAGGGCAGACCAAATAGGCGTGCTAGTGTTTTTCTACTATCAAACAAATGTAATGTAATTCACTAATGTTATTAATTGTTGTACTGTTGTAGTTACTATAACAGAAAGAGAGAGGAAGGGAAGATAAAGAAGGTTTTTGCTGTTGTGTCCATGTTAAGATGTAATTGCTGCTGAACAGGAATAATAAAAACATTTTTGATTCCAGATGGAGTTTTATTTAGCATGAAGATTATAAACTACCTTGAGACTAGTTGAGTACACAATTCAGGACAGCATGGATTTAGAGCAGGAAAGTTATGTCATTCAAAGCAAATAAAGTTTTAAGTCTAGGTAATAAAACATGTAGACTTACTTCAATATGCAGACCTAGATTTTGGGAAACTATTTGACACAACCACAGAAAAAAATTCAAGCAGAAATTAACCAGCTTATAGAAGACTGCAGTACCATACATTTAATATAAAATAAAGTGCACAAAATAACATAGATGATAATACTACATGTGTCTGTACTGTAGGAAGGTGATTTATTAGTGCTGTTCTACAAGATTCAGTAGTGGAAATGAATCTCTTTAATACGTATGAGCATGGTACCAAATGTAAAGGGATAGGAAGGAAGCGTGTGCCTGTATGTGGGGCAGAAATCTGCAAATGAATTAATGCACAGGCTTGGACTACATACAAGGAAGTGGAAACATTGTAAACTATGGAATATGCACAATACCAAGAGTGAACAACGTGCTGCTAACAAAAAAAAGGCCATAGGCTAATTATATTAGACTGTCTTACTGCTTAAGTGTGTAGAGACAATACAAGGCAACATGGAGATGGTAGGTTAGGTTGGAGACAGAAAAGACGGACCAGGTGAGGAAGGAATACTGGTTGTCAAACAAAGAGGCTAAGAAAGGAGTTGCAATAGCAAAGGAGAGGCATTAGAGGCCCTCTGCCAGCCTCTAGAAAGGGACTCAGTAGATGGCACAGAAGAACTCTATCAGACTGCAAGGCAAAGACAGAAAGATAAAGAAGATAGTCAGTCAGGCACCCCTCATAAGGGATGACAAGCAACAACCTACTCACCAGTCCACAGGGCATTGAAGGCAGATGGAAGCAATACTTCCAGCACATTCTGAATGATGAAAACCCCACAGAAACTGTACTCTCCCATTTTCGATAATACAACATAGACCCATATATATATATATATATATATATATATATATATATATATATATATATATATATATACCCAACAATTCTGTAAGCAAATACTTCAAGAATGTAACTAGGCACATTCATGATGAACCTACATTTTTGGGATTTGTTTTAGTCACACAGTATAACTAAGATATGATTACCATAAAACAGCACGTCAGGTTCAACATTGCTCTTACAGTCCATTTTAAATCATGCATACTGTGATCGACTGAGCAACACAGTGTCGGATTTCATGTTCCATTAAAAGTATGCAGAGGGAGGTACCTGCCAGTATAGCATCACTGGGCATTTAGTAACAAATATTTCCATGATGATAGCTTGCCATCATAATCACAACAATATAGTTCAGTGTCTTAATTGTCAATATGCATTGCTGAGCATGTTTTATAGTTCGGCAAATTATACTTTTAGCTGTAGTCTGAAGACAGCAGTAAATGTCAAATTTTATGCTAACACATTTAGCCGTATTTGGAATTAATATGCCAAGTCAGTGTAACACATTAGACCTACTAGGAGCATTTTGAAATAATTGGTGTACATAATTGATTAGTCTTTAAAATACTGCACCTCAGAAATACCTCAGACAGGATATTAAACCCTGATGTTTACCATTTAGCTTAAGACTAATTTGTGAGTAATTGTTGAAAAATGGGATCAGCCAGATACTTTATTATTTTGCAAGTCATTTCTAGCTGTAATAAATGTCTGCTTCTTTATCTCAATTAATATTTATTATAAATTAATAGAGATTTATAATGTTAATTGTAAATCTATGCTGTAAATGTTCAAAATTAAACATGTAGTAATGATATTATCTGGACATTTTATTTCTTCATCATTTGTTTTTATTTGAGATCCAAATGCTTTAACTTAAAATTTATGTTCCCACAACATAAATCTCATATAGCAGCACAAGTGTTCCAAACAATTTACATCAGTTAAATCTTTATCAATGTTAAACTCTATAAACCCTGAATTTTATTTACATTCAATTATGGTGTTATATATCGTATGAGTGTCTAACTGTAACCAGAATATCAGAATGTCAAATATCATAGCCAAGAATCCAAAATGTATAATTTTCAAAAAAAAAGTTTAAATAATGAAATATACTGAAATGTAAAATTATTGTGAAAAAAAAAAGAAAAAGAAAAAAAAGATGAAACTATCATAAGCAATAAATATTAAACACTTCAGCTAATCCTCTCAATCCAAGTTTACACTATATTCCACAGTAAAATATAAGTGTTTTTCAAATATACAGTAGATGCAAAGTTAATATTCAGATTCTGTGAGTTTGGGGGTAACCCCTGAATGAGTGTGATGGAAGAGCAGCTCTGACATATCACACATTTAAAGTGAAAAGTTTTGTTTCAGAACAATTCAGTGGTAAGTATTTGATTATTTGAATTTTTTAGTGTTCTGATAATTCAAAACTTATCTCGCCTACATTCTAAACTGATGGGCTCGGAGCCGAGAATCGGCTCCAACTCGGCCGGTACACTAGCACAAAGTCTCTGATTGGCTGGGCCAACCCCTATATCCCAGGATGCACTACACCCAAGCCCCCAGATCTCGTTTGCCGCTCCTAGTGCTAAAATATGGTTTTGAGTTGGCTGTGGCTAAGTACCCTATTTTTTTAGTCAAATTTGGGGTTTTTTTGTGAGCTTTTTCTTAACATTTAACCAAAACAACTATTTTAATAGCTATCTTGTTGTCTGAGTGTGTATTGGTTGTTTTAGCTTAATTTTCTGTGGTAAATTCCTGGTGTTTGGTGGGCCTTAGCCCTGCCTTTAGAGCGTTTAAGTTAGAGCTCTATTCCCTTCCTTTCCTTCCTTCAGTGTGTGTTTTTTGGTCACAAATGTCTGGAAAAGAGCATAGGCCTTCTGGTTTTAAAAAAATGTACCAAGTGTGGGTACAAAATGTCTATCACAGATGGCCATGACATCTGTGTTTACTGTTTAGGGGCCAAGCACTTGCAAGAGTCTTGCAGTGTTTGCCATGCCTTTTCCTCCTGGGTCCTCCAAGAGAGAAAAAAATAAACTGATTTTAAAAGGCTTAATCAGGCCTTCTTTTGAAGAGGCTCTTCAGTCTTCAGAGCCTCGTGGTAAGAAGAAAAGGTCGTTGGCTCCGACCAGTCCATCGGATCTGCTGGCTAAAAGAGGAAAATCAATGTCTTCATCTTCGGCTCCATTGCCCTCGGAGCCGAGAGATGAAAGACCAAGTTCTGCTTCCCCTTCCTTGGTTCCACTGACTTCGGAGCCGATGGAAAGGGGTTCAAAATTGGGATCTCCTCCCTCGGCTCCTAGGGCTTCGGAGCTGAGAGAAAGAGGGTTGGCTCCAGGATTGATTTCGTTGGCTCCTACTTCATCGGCTCCGAGGGAGGCTTTGGTGTTCCTTGAGTCTGCCTCGGCTCCAATATTGTTGGAGCCAATTCGGAGCCGAACTCCTGCGGTGATATTGGAGCCCATAGAGACAGTTTGTCGAGCCCCTTCTATTTCCTCCAAGTCCTCCAGGCTCTCTGATTCGGACCTGGACAGGGTTGTCCAGAGGCTCCTACAGTCACCGGTCTTTTCCAAATTGCTGTCGGCCCCAGCCCAGTCGGCTCCGGACCCAGCCTTGCCTGTGCCGTCTCTTCCTCCTTCGACAAGCTTAGGGTCATCGGAGCCGGGGTTTACAGAATCTGGGGAATTTGTTGGGTCAGTTCCGAGACCTGCTGCTAGTCCATCGGCACCTACCTCTGCTCCAACCTTCTCGATACTTTCGACAGGTCCTGGTACTCGTGGCTCTTCGGTCGGGCCTGAGGGGGAGTCATTGGGGCTTCTGACCTCGGCTCCTAGTCTCCCTCTTGGTGCTTCAGCGAGGGGCGGGCGCAACTCTGGTCAGGGCCTCAGAGGAGGGTCTTTCTACAGACTCTGGTGGACCCACCTTCGAGCCTATGAGGAGTGCTCTGGCCAAGTCCCTAGTCACTTCTCCGGAATCTGTAGCTCCTTCCCTGGGCATGGTGACTGGAGCCTCTGGTGCACCCCTGTCCTCAGACAGCAGGGCTCCCAGGCCTGAGGATACCTCCTTGTGTGGTCCCTTAGTTTCGTATGGGCCTTCAGAGTCCTTGCCTGATGAGACCCCTAGGAAAAAGATGTGCAAGAGGAAGCACGTGGACTCCCCAGACGAGTCCGTCACCTCAGACAATGATCTGGATGATGCGGAAGGGTCCCCTAAGTCATCCTCTGATGATGTCTCATTCTCTGACATACTAGAGATTTTGAGACAGAGAGGCGACTGTCCTTCCAAAGCCCCTTCCGTGGAAGAGTCGGTGTTCATTAAGGCCTTCGGAGCCCAGCCCTCCGCCTCCTGGGTATCTCCACCCTTCGACGAGTTACTGGACATTATTTGTCGAAGGGTGTGGGAGCACCCTGACTCTGTGGAACCTGTTCCCACTCGTCCCAATAAATTCTTGTCTGCACCCCCCCGATAAGCAGTTTCTCACTAAGGGAGTTCCGGTAGAATCTATGGTGGTGGCATCTGCCACTCAACAGGATGTGGCAGAGGCTTCGATGTCTATCCATCCACCTAACAAGGAATCTAGGAGCATGGATAGGTACGGGAAGCATACCCTATCTTCAGCGACCTTTACCTTGGGGTCACTGAATTATTTGTGCCATTTCACAAGACTACAAAGGGATCTCGTGAAGGAGTTGGGAGATACCCTTTTGGGTAATGAGCCTGAAGCATTGGCTCAGTCTGTCAATGCCCAGCTATCTACCCTGTCATCCGTCATTAACTCATCCATGAGGCTCATTTCATATGCGGCCGAGGGGGCGGGTAGAGCAGCGAGTTCGGGCGCAGCCCTGAGGAGGCAGGCTTGGATGCGCTTGTGTCACTTTGCGGAGGTGTTCAAGTCTTCATTCACAGACGCTCCCTTTGATGGGTCCTCACTCTTTGGACCCAAGGTGAAGGACACCCTCACTAGATGCGAGCAGGAGGGCAAGACCTTGTCTGCCGTCGGGGCCCGTTTTTCACTTCCCACGAGACCTTATCCCAAGGCTCAGAGGGGAGGGAAGATGTGGTTCAAGAAATCGCAAAGGTCTTTCCCTGCTCATCAATGTGAACCCCCCTCCAGAGGCAGAGGAGGGGGGAATTACTCTGGAAGGCATCGCCCTAGAGGCGGCGGAGGCCCCCACAACACAGGAGACTGCAAATCCTTTCGCGGTTCATCCTTCCAACGTCCCTGAGGGACGGCCCCACTGTGCATCTCCGGAGCCAGTCGGGGGTCATATTTCAGGGCACCTGAAAGCCTGGGAGTCCATCACTCAGGATCAGTGGGTGCTCCGGATCATCGCTGGAGGTTACACCATACCCTTTATTCATCCCCCTTCCCCTCCAAGGAAAATCCCGGACGTGCCACCCAATCAGAGGGTTCAAGCAGCTACAGAAGTGTTAAAGCTGCTAGAAAAAGGAGTCATCCAACCAGTCCCCGAAGGCCAGACCGGATTAGGAACTTACTCAAGATTATTTTTGGTGCCAAAAAGAACAGGGGACTTGAGACCTATTCTGGATCTCAGCCGTCTCAACCGCTTCGTGAAGAAGTCCAAGTTCCGGATGGTCACACTACAATCCATTTTCCCATTGCTGGAAAAAGGAGTTTGGATGTGCTCCATCGATCTCAAGGACACCTATTATCACATCAAGATAGACAAAGTGTCCAGGACTCACTTACGCTTCCGCCTGGGATCCAGTCATTACCAGTTTCGAGCCCTGCCCTTTGGTCTCACCACAGCCCCCAGGGTGTTTACCAAGTGCCTGGCAGTGGTAACGGCTCACCTGAGACGTCTTGGATTCCAGGTGTTTCCGTATCTAGACGACTGGCTCCTCACTGCCCCCACCAAGTATCTGCTCACTCAAGCTGTGACTACCACCATTGAATTAGGTCAATTGCTAGGCATAACATTCAACTGGGAAAAGTCTGTATTCCTGCCATCACAGCATGTTGCCTTTATAGGCGTAGAGCTAGACTCCATAGAAATGCGAGCCTACCTCCCAACAGAAAGGATAAAGATCTTACAGAACCAGGTCATGGACCTATTGCCCGGTCGGAAGGCTCCAGCCAGGTTAGTCCTTCAACTCTTAGGATCTATGGCGGCCACTATTTTGTTAGTTCCGATGGCAAGGCTGCACATGCAAATTCTACAGTGGCTCCTTTCGAGCCAATGGTCCTTTCAGGAACTCCCGTTGTCCCACCCGATTCTAATCACGGACACCTGTCGGTGGGATCTCCACTGGTGGCTTCTCTCCTCCAACCTGAACCTAGGCAGACCTTTTCACCCCCTTACCCCGTTGCCACTGTCACCACGGATGCTTCCCAGACAGGGTGGGGGGGCGTTATCTGTGCAGGACTGTCCAAGGCACTTGGCAAGACCACGAGACTCGCTTACATATCAATGTCTTGGAAATGAGAGTGGTGCTTCTAGTGTTGCAGGCACTTCACAGCTCTCTCCCACTGGGGACAATTGCGATCCTTTCAGACAATATGTCGGTGGTTTGGTACCTCAAGAAACAGGGAGGAACCAGGTCTTACCCCCTTTGCAGAGAAGCCATGAGAGTGTGGGAATGGGTGATTGCTTCCCAGAGGTTCCTAGTGGCAATGCACATTCCTGGGAAATCCAATGTTATAGCAGACAGGCTGAGCAGGGACATTCTGATGCCTCACGAATGGTCCCTGAACAACCAAGTGGCGGATCGGATCTTTGCCCGGTGGGGGTTGCCTTGCTGCCATCTATTCGCCAGTCCGCTGAATGCGAAGTGTGACAACTACTTCTCCCTGATTCCTGCCCAAGGGGAAGAACCCAGGGATGCGCTAGTTCACAAGTGGCCCTCTGGTCTACTCTATGCCTTCCCTCCACTTCCTCTACTGCCCAGACTGATTCAGAAGGCTATCTGTCTGGGAAGCTTCATGATCTTGATAGCCCCATTCTGGCCCCATCAAGTATGGTTTCCATTCCTGAGGAAGTATGCGGTGGACGGTCCCTAGATCCTAGACCCGGTCCCGGACTTCCTGACTCACCAGTCGGGGCAGGCTCATCCGTCTCTACGAACTCTCAAGCTAGCGGCCTGGTTGCTCCACTTCCGACCTTAGTCAGGCAGCATGTGTTTTCGCCTGAGGTGGTTCAGATACTGTCCTCTTCACATAAGCCCAAGTAAAACCAGGAGTATTTATTTTAGCAAATGGAAAAGATTTGCCTTCTGGGCTCAGCGGCATAACCTTGATCCCCTGACAGCCCCTGTTTCAGCAGTATTGGACTTTTTGGCTTCTCTTTTTAGACAAGGCTCTGCGGTTTCTACAATGAAAGTGCAGTTAGCAGCGATTTCCAATTACCATGTTGCCTTTGACCCTTCTCTCATGAGTCACAAATTGTGTAAGGCCTTTCTTAAAGGAGCTTGGTTGCTTCATCCCCCTATATCACAGTCAGTTTTACCAGGGGATTTGAATGTGGTCCTTGCTGCTTTGACGTCCCCTCCATTCGAACCAGCAACAACTTGTGAGAAAAAATTTTGTCATGGAAAACTGTATTTTTGGTTGCTATTACTTCGGCCAGAAGGGTTTCAGAATGTCAAGCCCTTTCTGCCAAGCCTCCTTACCTCATTTTCCATAAGGACAGAGTATCCCTGAGATTAAACCCATCCTTTCTCCCTAATTTTTCTTCTGCTCTTTCTCTTCAGAAATCAATTGAGCTTCCAGTCTTCTTTCCCGACTATTCCACCAATGCAGAATACAGATGTCACCAGTTGGATGTGCATAGACAACTATGTCTTTATCTGGATAGAACGCAGCAGGACAGGAAATCAGATCAATTATTTGTTGCCTTTGCAGATAATAAAATTGGCAAACCAGTCACTAAGGCCACTATTGCCAGGTGGATCAGGGATTGTGTATCCTTTATTTATTCATCGACAGGAAGGTCCCTTCCATTTCCAGTTAAAGCACATTCTACTAGAGCTATGGCAACTTCAACAGCTTTCCACTCCAGACTGTCTGTAGATGAAATTTGTGCTGCTGCCACTTGGTCTTCTCCACACACTTTTATTGCTCATTACAAATTAGACTTGGAGTCCAGGAGTCGGGCGTCATTTGGCTCCACAGTGCTCGGGAGTGTTTTCCAATGATCCTCCCAGGATCTAGGTGCTAGGGACACAGTCCCATCAGTTTAGAATGTGGGCGAGATAGGATCGCCTTACATCTTTTAGTTATGTACTTACCATAACGATAGATGTATGCGATCCATCTTGCCTACATTCATATATACCCGCCCTCCGGCCCCCTACCTGCAGGATTTGGAGGAAACGCTTTGTGGGGTTTCCACTGAAGGTCTTATTCTCTTTTCTGGATCACGTATCTCTGTGAGTTGGGTGCATGTGAAGGGGACTTTGTGTGGGCAAACAAGATCTGAGGGCTTGGGTGTAGTGCATCCTGGGATATAGGGGTTGGCCCAGCTAATCAAAGACTTTGTGCTAGTGTACCGGCCGAGTCGGAGCCAATTCTCGGCTCCGAGCCCATCAGTTTAGAATGTAGGTGAGATGGATCGCATACATCTATCGTTATGTTAAGTATATAACTAAAAGATTTACTATAATGGAATTCTTTATTCTGGAATTCTACTGTATGTTAATTATCTGTCATAGCATTATATACAAAAAGATTTTTTTTTCAGACATCAATCCATCATCCATCGATCCATAACCCCTTTTTCCCATTTTACAGAATTTGAGATTGGGGTGTCACATAAACAATGACAATCATCCGGAGCTGATGTTCATACCACCAGGTGGCTAGCCTTATGTTCTTGAAAAAGTTATAGCTGAGGCATGAGTGATTTATTTGCTCTTTGTTAAACAAGCATGAGATTGCTTCCAATATACCCTGCATTAGTTTTTGCTTTGAATATTACTGGCTGCTTGGATTATTTCCTTCATTATTTCTTCCTTATTAATCTGGAACAAACTATAATAGTTTCACTGCTATGGAGTCCATGGAGTATAAAACAGTTTCAAGAGACTAACTGATATTATACATCGGTGAATCTATTAATGAGGTTATATGTTTTACTGGAGGGATGGTCACATTGTATGTACCTTTAGTTATACAAAAAATTACCATAATTAATATTTGATTTTTTTTTTAATTCTTAATTTTGAATTGTGTCAGCAACCCTTCAAAAAGTCTACCTTAAGGAATGTATACTAATTTCTTAAACAGAATGGCAACTGATAAGTCTAACTTAATATAGGAGTTTTTTTTTTCATTCAGTAGATTCAAATGCATTTTCGTATGTACACTCCAGACATAAATGCTAACTCATCACCTTTTTCAGCAAGTGTTGCTCTAAATCTTCTTGAAATTCTTTTATAGCATTCCTTCCTTCCTTCCATTGCAAGTTAATATTGTATAAGCAGTATAAGCAATTTCTTATCAATAATTTCCATAAAAACATAGGTTCATAAGTTTATAATAGGCTAATGACCACCAAGGTTTTTACAAGCCTAGCCATGCAACCCAACACAGTTTTGTCCCCAAGTTCCTTGGATGCTTATATGATGGGGTATGTTAGTAAAGAGGTAGCTAAAGGTTATGTGTTGGGGAGGGGTATGTTAGTTGGGATTAATTTACTTACTGCCAACCTCTGTCCTTCAGAAACATGAGAACCACACTAGGGATGAATTTAAGATTTCCTATCCAAAGAGCAAGGTTTCTTTTGAAAAAGGTCAGCGATTAAGTCTGTTTCACGTAGATGGGGAGTGTATTCCATAGAATGGGGATCCTTCAAAACACATAACTGTACCTCCAGCAGGTACCATTTATGTCACAGACAAAGTTCAGGTCCATAGATCTAGTGTTTCTGGTGCTGTTTATCTTGGGGATGTGCAAGAGATAAAACACAGCTAGATCTGAAGATGCCTTACATACTAAGCATAGATCACCTCTCAATAACCTGTAAGAGACTGAGTACAGAGATAAGGCATTAAGGTGATTAGACAATAGCTGTAACCATTCCTCTGAGGCAAATCTAGTTGAAGATGTCAAGGAGTGGATCCCCCAGTGCTTACTTAGTGCTATTAATTAGGCAAATGAGTATGAATGTCAGGCCCCATGATTGAAGTATTCTTCATTTTGAACAACATCTTCAGTACATGCTTTTTTGTGATGATTAATGGCTTGATTCCACCAAGGAAAAGTAGATTTGGAACAAATATCTCTTGTGTGAAGTTGGCACTAAATTTACTTGCCAGTATTTTGGCAATATCCACTGGATCTGCATAGTTTGTACCATTATAAAAAAGCTTTGAGCAACATTGGATGCTATATCTTATTTTGCTGAGGGCCTCAAGGTCTGGCAGCTTGTCGTTTAGACTTCTAACATTAAGTAGCATCACTTGATATGGTCCATTGGTTGATTTATTTTGGAATCTAGATTGGGAGGTTTAACAGCTGCACATTGCCTAAAAAAGGCACAATGGAAGCTGCAAGAGCTTTTGCCAGTATGCAGAAACCTTGGAATAAAAAAACAACTCTGGTGAAACAAGAATGATTGTCAAGCATCTCCTCCCATGCTGACACATACTGGATGACCTTAGTCTATAAGTGCATAAATCATAAAGACAATCATACTGCGTTGTTGCTCACTAGGAACAACTATTGTGCCAGGCATCATGTTACTCCTTCTAAGTGTAGAAGTGCCACATGCCCAGCACAGGATGTGACTGCCAGTGCACCTCATCATCCCTGCCAGTGACAGTCACTACTCCTGTAAGGTATAGTGTATTTGGAGTCACTGCTCAATCAGCCAATACAGACTGAAGTAGAGTATTTGTTTGTGCAATTCATTAGTAGGCATGGACCTAAAACAGACATCCTGCAATACATGAATGCAATCACCTACAGATGTCCACAGACATCTCTCTACATGGATATGTGTGCAATCTACCACCCTCCAAAAGTGACAGAAGTAGCTTAGGCCAGACATATAATGCCCTGCTTTATATAATTACATACATATATATGGGAATGGCACAATGTGGTAGAGAGGACATGGTTTAAATATCCCGTACAGGGATTTCTGACACTGGCAAGACGTGTTGTTTTGCAGAACACATTGGATTCATGCCAACTACTGTAATGACTCACTTACTCGTGGTGTATGCTTTCCATCCCCAACCTTATACTGCTACTACAGAGGCATTCCCCACATATGCAAAATATGACAGGTGGTCACTGGAAAGCTTGTATGGACACACTTGTCAAAAAGTACTGATATGGTGGGATGTTGGCAACAAGGCCTATCTTTGCACACTGGGCTGTGCTGGTTGGCTTCCACCAGTAAAAACACTCATAGTACTACAATTACAGCATTCAGACATCTTCTGCTTATTGTACTCACAAAATGTTCTACACGCCTGATAGAGGTAAGTCTCCAATACAGGGCACCACAACACTGTGCAAAAGCTGTGAAAGTTCTTGTCAGCTAACAGAATACCTCCCAGCACTTGCATATCAACATTAACTGGGACACACACATGCACACGCATGCGCGTGCATGCGCGCGCGCGCACACACACACACACACACACACACACACACACACACATACACACAGGTCTCACCCTACAACTTGGGGTATGTAAACTGAATAGTATACAAGGACACAAACCTCAGAGCTGTGTTTATTAATCATGCTACACCCTCACCACTTCCCCTGTCATGGCACTGCATCCTACCTCTGTTTACAGTCCCCCACACAGCTGCATCATTGTTGACATTGATACCCATTACCTTACTTCTCTGCATTATAAGCGCACGTCTCATCTGCCCAGAATTTCACAGAATGTCCACATTTTTGTAACATAGTTTTACTCTGTCCCACAAAAAATTGTGATTGTCTGACAAATCATTGAGCACTGAGGAAACTAAATAACAACAGACTTCCCAAGACCTTACATGCATATTATCCTTCAGAAAATGCATGTTGGTACAAACCCTGTTATTCTAGCTACTTTCTAAGCTCAGTATTATAAAACTGTCCCTGAGTTTGGGCCCTTGTCCCCCAATTATTTATGTCTTTGTCCAGAATTCATGTGCTAAGAGTTGACAAGTATGAATATCAAATATGTCAAGCAATACATAAGTAAAGCAGTAGTAGAACAGAAATAAAATGAAATATGCTTAGCTTATGTCTGTGTGCTAAAAATTATATAACTACCATTCCTCACTCACCTACCTCTGTTTAATAGGTAATAGCCGACTCCAAGTCCGACTTCAGACCAGTGACGAGTGGAGTACCACAGGGTTTGGTCCTGGGTCCTCTCCTGTTCAGCATCTACTTCTCTGAAGTGCAGGCCAACGCAGAAGGTCTTTGGCTAACAAAGTTCACAGATGACTGTAAACTGGGACCCATAATAGAATCACCTAATGATGTAGACATTCTACAAAAGGGCCTCGCAGAGACAGATGCTTGGTGTCAAAGTCATGGCCTCATGCTCAATGCCAAGAAGTGCATTGTCATCCCCTTTGGGAAAAACTCGGTACCCATGAACTATCACATAGCCGGTAGCTCACTAAACACTGAAAGTGTGATAAGAGACCTTGGGACACAGGTGGACAGTAGTCTCTCCTTTGATAACCACATCACTACAGTAGTCAGGAAATCCTTCTACGTGGCACACCTCATCGCAAAAGGGTTCTCCTCTAGAAAAAAGGAGGTCATTGTTCTTCTCTACTCATCCCTCATCAGACCCATTATAGAGTACAATGCCCCGTTTGGCATGTATCTCACAAGACACCTACAGCAATTGGAAAGGCCAAAGAAATACCTCACTAAGAGGATTACTGGCCTCAAACAGATGCCATATGCAGACTGTCTCTAAAAACTCCAGCTCTACTCTGTCACATATCACCTACTCAGAGGCGATCTCTGCCTAACATACAAAGCTATGTCAAACCCAGAGCTGCTGGACATGCTTCACTTAAAGAAATCTCAATCTCTCCGAACCACACGCTCCAGGGACCTAAACCTCGTCACCACAATAAACAGAACATGCTGGAGGGATAGATTCCTGTCCCAGAGACTTCCCATTCTCTAGAACAAACTACCCATTCATGTCAAACAAAGCTCCTCATTGGCCTTCTTTAAGAAAAACCTTGACGACTGGGTGGGAAAGAGAAAATTCACCCCGGGGATCACTTCTGTGGCACTGCTTGACAGGGGCACAGGAAAATAATTTTCTTGGGTGGCGAAATCCAGGGAACCTTTTTGGCTAGGCTTATATAGGCCCCAAGGCTGATAGCCTAGTACCTACCTATGAAACTATGAACCCAAGAGTGTCTCTTCCATAGAAATTCTTGTAACACTTCAGAATAACAAGTCTACTGTATGCTATTCAGCAGTCTTCCATAGAGGTCAGCTATAGCCATAGCTACTTTTAAAGCTCATTATGAAGCTGTTAATACAGTGCTGCTGTTAATGAGCCTGATTCAAATGACTGATCTCAAATAACACATTTATCTCATCACTCAGGTCACCTGTACCACACTAAGAGGTTCTCAGTCACTTTCATTAACTCACACTAGTACCTGATGAGTATGAGTGGGTGGACCAGTGACCCCCATTGGAGACATGGGGAAAATATATTGGTAAAATGGCCTGTAGAGGCACAAAAGAGAAAAGAGTGCTGACAAATGTCAGCACTGTGATGGTTGCAGAATGTTTCCATGATGTTATTCACATCCTAACCCCAGCATGCCATGCCATGTATTTTCTCACTGTACTAGTGGTACTGTGACTGGTCAAACTGCATAGGTACCTGTAGATGTGTGACCATATTTCTCTAGATTGTGACTTGGTGAATGGCCATTACACTGACAGTCGAGGGGGTCCATGTGGTGCCCTAAAGAAAGTAAGATCTTTCTACACTTGCTGCACAAGGACCACTGGAAGCACCTGACTGGGGACTCTCATGAGGGGTCACCTGCATAAAGTGAATGTCTTGACAGGGAGGAGACTAATAATACTGTCATAAGCCACTCTAATGAGCAGTGAGTGACCTGCAAAGCCATCATACTGACCTTCTGAGTAAGCGGAAAGAACAGGTTTGAGAGAAGGCCCCTGAGATGCCCCTGTAAGTATGCAGAGCTGACCAGTGCTCACTTATTCCCGTTACAGGTAATTGCACTCATACTGGACATGTAATTGAGGTCTCATGTATTTGCCATTCTTGTTTTTCAGCTCAAGAGGAAATATTTGATAATATGCACCTGTATCAGCAGAAAATGGAGCACCTGTCCAGGAGCAGGGTTGAATATGATTTACTGTCATGTTATTTATTACTGATCTATATCAGAGCAGCTTAGCTGTAACCAGTGGTATAGTTTGTGAAATATTTTTTTTATTACAGTAGCTCATCCCCTGTAAATTCATGATGGTTTGCAAACCCACAAAAAAATCCACAAGTTCAGGATATATACACGCCATACCTACTTGCAGGGAGATGACCAGCTCTGTCTGCCTGGACAGAATTCACACTGCCATACAGTGTCTGACATGCAGGGTGGTTGCCATATCCTTGTGCAGTGCACACAGGCCCAGGCTGACCATGGAATGGGGCTGCGCTCAGCATCATAAGGGGAGTGGGATTGTTGTGGGTTTCTATGGGGGTGTTATAGTTTGGGGGGATATGGGATGAGATGTCATGGGGTGTGTGGGAGAATTGTAGCAGGCAGTACTTGGCAGCATTTTATCTATGCATCACTCCACCAAATGCTCTGTCCATGATACCTTCACCTGACATACCCCTGGCATTTGTGTTCTACCCATGTTGTATACCCTGGTGTATACCAAAGTACCCTTACATTGTCTTTGCCAAGCACTCACTGATAGCTGTGTCTGATGGATGTGATTTTTGCCTGAAATACAGAATGTTGTTGTTCTTCATTCAGCTTTTCCCGGTAAGGGGTTGCCACAGCGGAACTCCTGTCCACTAAAGACTGGCAGTAAATTTTTTTACAGGTGCCGAGGTGCCAGCTCAACACCTAAACTTCTACGAAGGCACGCCCATTCTGCGTATGTCTTTCGAATGCCACTCAACTGCATGGAGGACATGCAGGCTCCACACAGAAGGTGGTCCAGCCGAGAATCGAAGGGGAGAACCTCTTGCTGTGAGGCAACAATGCTACCACTGCACCACCGCGGATTATAATACAGAATAATGTTCTCAAATGGATGCTGAGATGGCATGTTTTTGACATGATTGTTACAGCATGTCTACAAGGACACAATCACCCCCCAAAGCATATTGCATTCAAAATCCCCATCATACCAGAGTAGTCTCAACGTCCACCCAACCTGGGCCATGGGGACTGTGGCACTGCACATCTGCACAAATATCATATGCTAGGGACATTTATGTACATAAGGAGTTTATACACATAAGCATAACTATCAGACATGTCATAGTATATTTAACAAATTTGCAGTACACCATGAAGGATCAGTATGAGTGGTCATTGGAAACATTCATAGAAATAATTATTTTTTTTATTTTTCCTGCTTCTTCTCTATTTTGCTATCTTTTTTGTTACATTTTATTTCATGTTTGTTGTTTTATTTCTAGTCATTTATGTTGGTATTTTTGCAAATTTGTGTCACAACTATGTCACATGGCACTAAAACCCACCTCACCATTAGGTGTGGCTTTTTCCCATCACCACACAGTTTGCCTCCAAGCCATCAGGTGCAAGGGGGAGAGATACCAGGGGTGTCCACAGTAGTCTCTGGTAATTGCTAACCAGAGACAAGTTCCACTGTTCCACTAGTGACTTTGAAAGGAGTTCATGATTTGACACCTGTTGGGAATTGATGGAGGTGGTGGGGCAAATGATTGACTGGCAGTTTCAGAACCACATTAACTAAATATCGAGATTTGTCATCCAAATTGCATCATTGACTAGCACAGCCACCATCATTACTACAGGCAGGGCTCCATGCAATGGGCAGTCAGACTGGTAGTCTAGACCAGGCTGTGGTGTATCACGAGTAGTATACCCTCTCTATTCCTCATCTTGGTGTATCAGCCCTCTCCCTACTTTGTTGTCCAGACCTCACCATCACTAATTGTTCTCCCTCTGTCTGTATGTCAATAATTTCATAGTCAAACCCACCTCCTTTGTTCAGCACCTCCCCTTTTTGTTTTTTGTCAATGTGTTATGTTTGTTTGTGTGTCTCTGCTTTTATACCTTTCCCATCATCCCATCCAATATTATCCCCTTATATCCTTCCACATCTGCAATTCTTAAAAAAAGTGTGCCTGCCCTACAGAAAATATACCCCCCTCTTCTCACTCCCTTGCCTGCATCCTTGAGAATGTTCCTACACTTGCTCTTCCCTCTTTTCTTACTTTCCTTTAGATCCACCTCCTCTCAACTATATATATATATATATATATATATATATTGCTGGGAGCCATGTGTTGTGGCTTACAGCTGTTCCTGTAACATTGTGAAATAGCACCTGTATATGTGCTTAGACATGTGTGCACGTTACATGCTCAGTACTGTTCTTCTTGATATTCCTAGCTACAATTGCAGAAAATACTTTCACTACTGACCCTGTAGTTTCCAGAAGTGAAATTTGTAATTAGTTTCTGCTTGAGCCAACAGATTCCTGCCAGTTAATAGATAATTACTGATGGGTCACATCGCACCTCTCCGCATCTCTGTGATAGCCTTCGCACAATCATAGCAGGCATGTTTCTGAATCCCAGGGATGATTTGGATCATATTTCCACATACAGTAACATGGTTTTAAATAAAAGATACATTGGTTCTTTTTTATATGATTGCTATTAAATTCACCATTCCAGTATGAAGGGGGCAAAAGGGATTTATCTTCTTTTTTGTAGCATTGGGAAATGGAGTTGTAGGCAGTTTTAGTTTTATTTCCTGTAGTACACAAACAAAACTGAGTAGTAGTCAAATGTTTCAGGGCACTGTAGAGGCACTATTAAACAGATGACCAGTGTTCATAGGTTCATAGGTTCATACTAGGCTATCTGCCCTAGGGCATTTATAAGCCTAGCCAGAGTGTGTTTGGCTTTCGCCACCTATTTTAAATTAATTTTGCTATGCCCTTTTTCGAGGTTAGTATACTGTGCCTCTGTCTAACAGTGACACAGAAGTGATACCCGGGGTAAACCTATGATCTCCCATCCACTCATCAAGATTCCTCTTGAAGAGAGTCAATGAGGGACTCTGCCTAACCTGGACTGGGATTTTATTCCAGAGTGAAGGGAGCCTCTGGGTTATGAATCTGTCCCTCCAGCATGTCCTATTTATTTCAGTGCTGAGGTTCAAGTGTTTGTTACCAAAGTATCCAGTATGCTGTTTCCAGTTGGCTATAGTATTAATTATTCAAAATTATTCTTATTATCACTGTCCAGAAAGACTTGTTTGCACAGTTCAGAAAAATGATATTGTTGAAAATCAGTAATTAAATATCTTCAAAGTTCACCAGTGGATGGTAACCAGAATAAGCCTAGAAAGTGAGTACATAGTCTGGACAATTAATGGCAACAAGAACTAATGAGTATTGAGTAGATAATAAAGGAAATTATTTTATACTTCTCCCAATGTGTAAATCAACATTAGAGTTAAATAAACATGCATATACCTTCACTTTTATCTTGTGGTATTTACTGCATCCTTTAACATCTAAATGCCTCTTATTCTCAATTAACCAGATTTCCATAACAGTTATATTGGTAAATTTCCCCTAAATGAAGCCTAGATACAACATCAGCATATTTTGTCCTGCAAAAGGCAGATACGTTGCGTGCATCACATAAAGCAGGTGGCAATGTAGCAGACCAGGAGACAAATGCAACATAGGGAAAGCACTGAGTACAAATGACAGTTTGATCAACTTTACTGAACTACCTCTACTGACTCTTGGGATAAAGTATTACATTTCTATGACCTTGTCTCATTGCTTAACTCACTCACCCCTTAGGGCAGCTCTAGAACGTCATTCCTGAAGCTTCTCTGTAAAATAAAAAAAAAAATGTAGCCCTGCATTTCTCCTTTACAGTGAGACTACTGTTGTTGTGTCTTTCGGCCTTTCCCAGTTAGGGTTTGCCACAGCAGAACTCCAGTCCGTTAATGATTGGCAGTAGATTTTTACATGCCGAGTTGCCAGCCCTGACGCACAACCTTCAACGAAGGTACGCCCATTCACGCATGTCTCTACACAGAAGACGTTCTACTGTATACTAATGAAATGTCACTGCAGACCTTCTGGTTAATATCACCAACAAATTGTCTGAGGAGGATGTAGGAATTATAACTGAGAAGGAGGCTTTCAATGTGTTGCTCATTTAGAAGATGTAAGTCTAAGAATCCTGTTTCCAGTTACATGGTGCAGTCTGTCTCTCTTCTAAGTTCTCTTGTCAACAGCCCTGAACAAGAGATTTTGTATGTAACAAAATGGAACGTGTTTCTGTATCAAGGTCTTCTTACTTTCTCCAGGATGATGGACACAGTACTTGCCAATTTGCCTGATTATGTCCTCAATGGAATTACTCAGAGGTAAGGTAGGTACATGTGTTTGTGATTCATTAGAAGAGTTTGAATCAACTAACTTATGTAAAACAGAAATTTTCCTGGATAAGCTTAAGCCTTTTTCAGTTGTATTCTTCTACCAGGTTTTACTTTTATAGCTATTTGACTGAATGGTTTCAACTACATGGTTACATCATTTCTAAGTCCAGCACAAATAAACCATTCTTTACTTGGCATTCTTGTTATTTTCTCAGTTCTTGTCAGTAGCCTTGCCGCTCTTTTGAGAAAAGTCATTATACAGTATGAAGATGAATTTTTCCTTTGTTTATATAAAAATGTCCTTGTCCAGGGACCTTCACAGCTATGGTCTGACGTACACTCACTGGAGATTCAGTTTATTTTTAATTAGATTTTATCTAAGCAATCCATATTTAAGGTAGTTTTATCAAATATTAGAATTTTAGGTCAAAGAAAGACTCACGCTACAAGAGAGTTCCTTCACTGATGGGAACCCCTAAACTACCATCGAAGAGAAAAGTAGTGTTCCCTAACAAGATGAGACACCAGGTTAATGCTTCCAAAATATATTAGCATTTCCCCCAAAGGTCCAAGGGAAAATAAATAATAAACAATTTCACAGTCCAGAACAAACTGAAATTTCCAAAACTATGCTTGTCAACCCTGTTTTCACTCAATTATGCCCCTGAAACACTAATGAACTGAAAAGTAGGCATTCTGTAATGGCTGGAGCACCAGGAAAAAGCTTCCACAAACCATGAACATTCCTCCTCAGATCTGAGGAGAAAATAGATATGTAAAATAATAATAAAAATAAAAGACTTCTCACCTCTAAACAAGTTAAATCTCATAGCAGGTGACACATTAAATACCTTCAAGGCTTCTTCTCCAGTATCATGTAGAAATGTGACACACTGCAACTTTTCTGGTTTTACAATTACTTCAGTTGCAATGAGGAATAAAGTGAATTTCTGTAACCAAAGCTTTCATATTTCTAATGCATTACCTCACATTATGGTTTTGTAGTGTTGGTGATAGCTATCCATAATATAAAACGATTTTATAATGAACTGCAGGAGTTTGCAGAAATTGCTGATGTCACTGGACATGTCAGATAGTGATAGCTGTGGTTGCAGATTAACATGTGTAAACAAGCTTCAGTGGCAGACTGCCTTCCTATTTGAAGTGGATAAGGCACATTTTTTAGAAAGAGCCAAGCCAGGAATTTTTCAGAGCTCCATCAGTCAGATCACAAGCTAAAACATGACTGCTTTGTCAAATGCTGTGAATGGCTGCAGGCTGTTTAACCATTAGAGAGTGTTGCTCATTTAAGGTTTAAAAGGAAACTAAACATCTTAGGTGACTCAGTAACTGCTCTCCTTGTCAAAAAGGCTTGTTTTAACTGCAAATCATACTGCTTTAGTCTGTTCTTGGACATGTACAAAGGCTGAGCCAAGGTAGGCCGAATCTTGCTGTGGCTCACCCTTGTCAGCTATTGTTACCAGCCAGTACGTGGAGATTTGCACAACACAGCACCAGTCACTCTGTGTTTTATTTTTGACATCTTTATTTAGGTTCTTAAAAAAAAGATGAAAAATACTAGAATGTGTATATGAGTGAATGTAATGGACAGATGAAACATTGCCTTAAGTATCTCAATAAACAGCTTTAACTATCAGAGGTAGGCTAGGAAACAAGAAAATGGAAAACTGCTGACAGGAGTTTTAAAGGGTAAAATGAAAAATGTCCATTACAAAGGTTATTTAACCTATCTGTCTATAGATTCAGTTACAGATATATCTAATCTCGCTCTCTCTCTCAATATATATATATATATATATATATATATATATATATATATATATATATATGTGTGTGTGTGTGTGTGTGTGTGTGTGTGTGTGTGTGTGTGTGTGTGTGTGTGTGTGTATATAGATGGATCCCATTCAGAGAAAAGTCAAACTTCATATAGGAGCTACCATATGATCAAATTTCCAAAAAGGTTGAATGATGGAAAACAACTAAAATCTACATTTTTTCCAGGGAGCAATGTGCCCTTCACCCCCAACATACACCCTCTGCATATTATATATACCAACTATGAGATCACACTACAGTAGAGCAAATTTCCTGATCCCCACTGTAGTGTGATTCCATTCAAAAGCTTAGACATTTCAGCAGGTCAATCGTATGGTATTGATCATATGAAGTTCGACTTTCTCTTGAGTTGATCTTCTGAATGGGACCCATACAGATAGATATAATTTAAAAAGGAAATTGCCACAGTGTTACGTAACTGTTTCATATGTTTCTGATGTTGACGCCTGTTGTCTGAGCAGTTTTTGCCTATGTTCACAGTCCTGCTTTTGCCATATATTTCCTGCCAACTGTGTAATTCACATCTGCTTTAACCTATTGATGGGGTTGCCTGTTACTCTGGCAGAGTGGTACAGTGCTACATTTTTAATATTTTCTAAATTAATAGACCTTATCTGAATGATGTGAATCATGCATTTAGAAAAGCCAGCAGCACTGTGACTTACAAACTTTTAGATCTGTTTTATTGTCCACAAACTCTTCAGCTCATAGCTCACCACTTTAAAAGTTGCCTCCTTTTTGACTTATCCCAGTATGAAGCAGCTCACATCTTGTATGCTGTCATGGTCTATGGTGGTTCCACTTACCTACCAACTTTGCCATAAAGAGCCTCATGAACTCTGTCTCTTTTTTTCATATTCCAGGAGTTTTAAGTCCTTAAAAATGAATATATGCCATCCCATTGTGATTAAAGGGCTAAACTTTGGTCTTTTAAATGACTGTGTGTGACAAAAGGAGATACTGCCAGCACAGCTAGCTAGAATGTTGTAAATAATTGTATGTCATTGGTGAATATTGAGATGATTTATACAAGATGCTTGTGTTACAAATGTATTAGAACTGTATGTCATGTGTATATCAAATTGCTCTGTACAGATGTTTGTGTTGAAAAGATATTTGTAAAAGTGATGTGTTTAAAATGTATCCACAGTGTGCCCTGCTGGAAGAGAACAGAAATGTACATGCACTATTGTAACTGTTTAAATTTATATATTTTAACGGTGGGATCTGGGATACAGGAGGCTAACTTCAGTCCAATAAACTTTAGAAAAATATTTAAAATTAAATCACTTTATAGGCTACGCCATAAAGAGGCTATATCTCAAGTTTTCAATGCAGCTAGAGATGCAAAGTCTATACTAGAAAGCTTTCTGTATTGTCTGTGGCATGAAGTAAATGCTACTTTAGAAGCATGAAGGAATGTAATTGTCTTATGACTTCCAGCATCTGCCAAAGATCTGAGGAAAAGCCCTTGTCCATGCATTTTTACAGGTAGATGTTAAATGCTGCCAGCTTCTAACAATGGGGATTTTTGCCTGGAAACTAGAAGTCAGATGACCAGAAATTATGTCATTCTGCAAGCTATCCCAGCAGTAATATTTTAGATATTAATTTGAGAAGTCTCTTAGTGAGACAGAGCATTCTGCATTATGTCTTGGACCTGACAAGAACCATTCACCACAATATCTGCCTTTCTCTAATGAAGTAAGTTTCTAGAAAACAGTATAATTCTCATAGATACAGTCAGGAGTATAATGAAGTTTTGTTTAAATGTTTTTCTTTATTTGTGTGAGCCTGTACTGCAATGTTATTTTAAATATTTCCTGGGGTTTTTGAACTCTGATGTCACTGTGAATATATACTGAATATTTTCTTGTTCTTTTGTTATTTATTATTAAATATATTTAAACCTTTTGCTGTGGCTGATCTGTGTAGAGATATTTAAGTTTTGAGAGTGCTTGTATATTTATTTGGTGACACTGCGTGGGCCACTCAATAGCCTTGCTCTTGATCAAACTACCATTTGTATTAATATTACACAGTAAGATTGGACACCTTTTGTTAAGAGGCCTTAAGATATCTGGCAGAAGGGTTCTGGTGGCAGTGAAAACTACCTTATAGTCTGGGCAAAAGCCTGTGCCAGCCTTTCTCAGGGGTGTGTGTGTGTGTATGTGGAAATCAAAATCTCAAAGAGTGTGTCTGTGTGTGTGTGTGTGTGTGTGTGTGTGTGTGTGTGTGTGTGTGTGTGTGTGTGTGTGTGTGTGTGTGTGTGTGTGTGTGTGTGTGTGTGTGTGTGTGTGCGTATATGTGTGTGTGTATGTGTGTGTGTCAGCTACTTGGGCAGGGACATGAAGCACTAGTTGGACAGAGAGAGAGTGTTGGAGGACTTGCCTAGGAACCCTGGCTAAGGACTCAGCTCTATAGCTGTGCCAGTGGGGAGTCTTAATGGGATCTGGAGGAAGAGGGAGAAACCAGCCCCAGACTGACTGTGGTCTCTGTGTGCTCTTACGGGAAATTGCACTTGATACAGAGAGCTTCATAGGTTCATAGGTTCATAGGTAGGTACTAGGCTATCAGCCCTGGGGCCTATACAAGCCCAGCCAAAAAGGTACCCTGGCTTTTGCCACCCAAGAAAATTATTTTCCTGTGCCACTGTCGAGCAGAGCCACAGAGGTGATCCTCAGGGTGAATTTCCTATTTCTCATCCAATCATCAAGATTTTTCTTGAAGAGTGCTAATGAGGAGCTTTGTTTGATATAGACAGATGGTTTATTCCATTGTATGGGAAGTCTCTGGGACAGGAATCTATCCCTCCGGCATGTTCTGTTTATTGTGGTGACAAGGTTTAGGTCCCTAGAGCATGTAGCTTGGAGGGATTGGGATTTCTTTAAGTGGAGCATGTCCAACAGCTCTGGGTTTGACATAGCTTTGTATGTTAGGCAGAGATCACCTCTGAGTAGGCGATATGCGACTGAGTAAAGCTGGAGTTTTTTGAGATGGTCTGCGTAGGGCATCTGTTTGAGGCCAGTAATCCTCTTTGTGAGGTATTTCTGTGGCCTTTCCAGTTGTTGTAGATGGCTTGTGCGGTACATACCAAAAGGTGCGTTGTACTCTATAATGGGTCTAATGAGTGATTATAGGGGAACAATGACCTCTTTTTTTCTGGATGAGAAACCTTTTGTGATGGGGTGTGCCACGTAGAAGGATTTCCTGACTACTGTGGTGATGTGATTATCAAAGGAGAGACTACAGTCCACCTGTGTCCCAAGGGCTCTTATCACACTTTCACTGTTAAGTATACTACCACCTATGTTGTAGTTCATGGGTACAGAGTTTTTACCAAAGGGGATGACAATGCACTTTTTCGCATTGAGCTTGAGGCCATGGTTTTGACACCAGGCATCTATCTCAGTGAGGTCCTTTTGTAGGATGTCCACATCATTAGGAGTTTCGATTATGGCTCCTAGTTTGCAGTCATCTGCAAACTTCGTTAGCCAAAGACCTTCTGTGTTAGCCTGTACTTCAGAGAAGTAGATACCAAACAGGAGAGGACCCAGGACTGAACCCTGTGGTAATCCACTTGTCACTGGTCTGAATTCGGATTTGGAGTCTGCTACTTTCACAGTGTGGGTTCTGTCAGTGAGCCAGTTGGCAACCCATCTTGTGACATAGGGATTTATACCTAGTTTAGTGAGTTTATCTATATTTCCAGAGTGGGGGATGGTGTCAAAAGCCTTAGCAAGATTTAGATAGGCTGTGTGAACCACCTTACCCTTGTGTACGGCTTTGGTGACTGCTTCAAAGAAGTCTATCAGGTTTAGGAGACATGATCTGCCTTTTACAAACCTGAACTGGGTGGGGTCTAGAGTTTGGAGATTACCAATGTCTTTGTTTATAAGTTCCATGATGATACGTTCCATGGCCTTGCAGACCAGGCTCGTCAGGTTAATGTGGCGGTAGTTCCCGGGGTCCGTGGTGGCTCCCCCCTTGTAGAGTGGGATAACCGTCGCTGTACGCCATTCAGCAGGCACAAAGCCTGAGGTGAGGCTATGATTGAACATGGTACTTAGGTGTGGTGCCAGTTTGTTCTGTGGTTCGTGTAGAATGCAGCCTGGGAAGTTGTCTGGTCCCATGGATGCTGTGTTTTTGGCTTTGGAGAGTATGGTTTTTACCTGTGCAGCTGTGATTACAGGAACTTTGCATTCTTCTCGTACAGAGATGGGCTCTTTAGGGGGTGAGAGGGGGGTAAAGTTAGCACTGAACCTATCTGCCAGGATGTTGGCAACATCATTTGGGTCTGTATATTTAGTGCCATTGTGCTGTAACTCAGAGCAGATCTGAGTGTTGCCATTGAGATTCTTGACATAGCTATAGAATGCTTTGTGGTTGTCTTTAGAATCAGTGGCGATTTTGTTTTTGTAACTAGCTTTGGAGGATTTTATCAGGGATCGCAGCTTCTTACGGAGGCTGACCAGGGAGCTCCTCCACTCATGGAATTTTACTCTCTTTTGCAACAGTTTCTTCCTTCTGTTGTACAGTTTGTTTATGGCAGAGGACCGCCAGATTGGCTTCCTTTTTTTGGAGGATAGTGTCTTGGTTCTGTTTGGGATAGCACGATCCATTCACTCATGTAAGTGCTTATAAAGTGCAATTGTGTAGGATTCAGTAGTCGTAACTGTATTGCCCATCTGTATGGGTGTCATGAAGTTCACCACTTCTGTCTTAAGAAGCATGAAGTTGGCTTTGGAGAAATTTTTTACAATGGTTTCCTTAATGGGGGGTGGGGGCAGGATGTGGATATCTAGGGTAATTAGCTTATGGTTGGATTGGACCAATGAGGCGTTGACTTCAGGTGTGGAACACCAGCCACTCATGTTGGTAATGACTAGATCTAGGATATTGTTGCCCCTGGTGGGGGTATGGATAAGTTGATCCAGGGCATTGGAGTTTATGAATTCCAGAAAGCGTTGAGCGAAGGAGTTGGTACATGAGACGTTTTGCAAAGAACAAGGCAGGAAACCACTGGATAAACACTTTATATAAGTAAAGCTTTCGGATACAATCCTTTCTCAATACAAAACAATGCATAGAACCAGCTCTTTATATATAGGTCCAAATATATCACATGACATGCAGCCAAAATCACATGATATGTCATCCAAATCACAAAAACATTTTAAAGAAACATTTTAAAAACTTTTTAAAAACTTAATACAAAAACTTGAAATACTTTAATAAAACTTTAAAAAATATATATATTTAGATAAAACTTCAGGCTAAGAGAGATTAGCTCTACTTAATTTAACTAATCACTTAGAAATTAAAGAATATGAATGGATCTTGAGACTTATGAGTGATTCAAAACCAGGCTTGAATAGCCAAGTCAGTCTCAAACCTATTTTAGTTAAATTAAGTAGAGCTAATCTCTTAGCCTGAAGTTTTATCTAAATATATATATTTTTTAAAGTTTTATTAAAGTATTTCAAGTTTTTGTATTAAGTTTTTTTAAAAAAGTTTTTTTAAAATGTTTCTTTAAAATGTTTTTTGTGATTTGGATGACATATCATGTGATTTTGGCTGCATGTTATGTGATATATTTGGACCTATATATAAAGAGCTGGTTCTATGCATTGTTTTGTATTGAGAAAGGATTGTATCTGAAAGCTTTACTTATATAAAGTGTTTATCCAGTGGTTTCCTGCCTTGTTCTTTGCACATGAGACGTTTTCCCAGTTAATGGTGGGGTAGTTGAAATCGCCCATTATTAAGGTGTTTGGTTGAACCCTAATATTTTCCAGTACATCAAGAAAAGAGGAGTGGGAATCCTGGGGCATGGTGGGTGATCTGTAGCAAGCTACAATTTGGATTGCAGTTTTGCCCAGAGTTAGTTGCACTTGGATAACCTCAGCTGCATTATGCTGAGCAACTAGCCTGGAGGTGTGGATATCCTTAATGAATATGGACACACCTCCACCTTTGGTGTTCTGGTCCAGGTTACATGGCCGAAAAATGTGGTATGAGTTATAGCCTGGTAGTGCAGGGGTGCTCTCTGGAGCCTTGAACCAGGTCTCAGTCACTGCACAGATATTGATGTTCTCCATTTTAAGGAGTGCCTCGAGTGAGTGCATTTTGAGATTTAGACTTCTAGCATTGAGTAGCATCACCCTCAGTTTTTGATTGCCTGTTCCTGTTATGGTGGTGAATTTGTCATTTGAACCTTGCCTAAAAAAGGCACTATAAGAGCCTTAGCCAGTTTCCGGAATCCCAGGGGTGACAGGTGCAGGCCATCTCTGGCAAAGCATCATGGTCTGTCGACCATGTCATCCCAGGCAGACAGATACTGGATCCCTTTAGAATGGCACCAGAAGCTTAGCCAATTGTTGAAGTCAATAATTTTGTCCTTGTACTGCGGCATCATTCTGGGTGATGGCAGAATGCTACTCCGGGCTAGTGTCATACCTGCCTGGGCTACAAGATCGGAGAGCTCTTCCATGTCTCTTTTCATGTAGTCCAGGGAGGTACATCTCAGGTCATTCACACCAACATGGACAATGACAGAGTCATATTTGTACTTGTTGTGGAGTGACCTGAGTGGGTGGGTTATGTGGCGGATCCTGGCATCCGACATGCAGCTGACAGTAACCTTCTCCTTCTTTAGCCTGGTGAGTGGGACATCAGTGTGCCTGACTATAGAGTCACCTATGACTAGTGTGTTGGGTACATTGTTTTGCCTTATTGGCTGTGGTTGAGTGGCACACTGAGTCTGTGGGCTATGTGTCATTTGGGTTGTGATGGGGGGTGGAGGTTGTTTGCATTTCTGCTTTGGAGGTCTTTGTTGCTTGAGCAGATTATTATTGAGAGCCTCCGTGAATGTTTTTGTGTTTCTATGTGTGGATTTTGGTGGTGTAGATTTAGTGAGCCTATGTGATGAGTGTGGTGTGGTGCAAGTGTTTACCTTCTCCTCTTGACTGTCAAGTTCAGTCTTGATTGGAGGGAGCTTTACCTCCAGTTTGGCTAGATAATTGCATCTCTCACAGGTTGTAGTGTTGGGTGGTAGGAGGCGAGGGTTGTCTGTGTACATGAGGCAATTTCTACATTGCCCCAAGATGCCCAGATTCATCAGATAGACAGGAGAGAACACTGGGAGCTGACCCTTGGACATGCCTGAATAAAAAACTATTTTCCTCTAGATAAGTGAGGAAAGTGAGTACAAGAGCTGTTTTTCTCTAAGCAAGTGAGGAAAGTAAGTACCAAAACTGTTTTCCTCTAGGTAATGAGGAAGGTTGAGTGCTGTAGTAATTAGTAGGTTATTTAGTGCTTACAAGTTCTGAACAAGTGCTGATCACGAATAAGCAAATTCAAGTGCTAAAACTAAGAATCTGTATCTGGACTAAACTAGTTACAAGAAAGGGGGGAAACAAGTGCAAATGCTGGCTTTTAAATCAGAAATTTGAGAGAGATGGAAAAACTGCCCAAACGGCCAGTAACTACAATTTCTGGGCCAGAATAACTCCTTATGTGGTAGACAGGTTACCTAGTGCTTACCACTCCCATTGATAAGCTAGAAGGCTTCCCTCCAGCACAGAAAGCTTGGGGGAGGGGCTCAGAAGCTTACATACAGTCCTGGATAAACAATTCAAATGCAGTGCAAGCTAGCACACTTGAGTATGTAGCAATGATAGACCAAACAGTTTAAAAATGCAATTAAATTAAAAATGACTAAAAACAAGTGCAGAAGGAGTCTATTAGGTAGAATGAGGTAAAGAGATGGGACTGGGAGGAGTGTCCCAGATCAAATCTACAGTGGGGGCGGGCAACTGCAAAAGCCTCCAAATGGAGCGGCCTTAGGTCAACTGGTGCCCTAGGCAAAAGGGCTCCATGGCGCCCCCCACCACACCACTTGGTGCCCCCATCCTGGTCTACCTACACCAAATAAATACTGGAAATGTACTCCTGCTACAGCAGCGCCCTAGGCAGCCGCCTAGTTGGCCTATGCCTAAGGCCGGCTATGTAAACAATACAGGAATAGGGAGGGTGGGTATGGGAAAATCAACACCTTCAGCAGAGATCTGAAAAACTATACAGTGAAGCAAAAATAACAGTGCACAACTCTGAAGTCAGCCAGCAATGATATAAAATTAGTCAAACAACAATTACCAGTACACAACTCTGAAGTGCCAGAAAAATATATTCAGCTCTGTATATCCGCAGATAGTTTGAAGAGCACTCTGTCAGGACACAGGAAGGCTCCATCTGGAAATACTGTGTGTGCACTTGTCACCCTCTCAGTGAACATCCCCTACTGTTGCCAGTGGTGAGGATTGGGGCTTCTTGATTACTGGTCCAGTGTAGGGTCATCACAATGTGGATAAGAGAAGCTGCTGGTCATTTACTGCATGAGACTGACCAGTTTGGTTACAACATCAATCAAACCTTTTTGTCAGAATGATTTCTAACAGGGAGTCAAAATAAATAAACAAGTTAGTGTCAGGTCACGGTGGGAGTCATAGTAAATGAGCTATGAGTGCAGAGGGCCTTCCTAGCTAATGTTGTGGTCTATTAATATGAAATTGCTTTTCACTACCCTTCTGGAAAGCATAGAAAGTACATTTTGAATGACTGGCAAAGGGAATGGAGGAGAAGGAATGCTTGCAAATGGATATTGTATAGGATCCTAAGCTTTATTGTGTCCTGTTCTGCTGAGATTTGACCTATTGTGCTTGTTTTGGTGAAGGGTTGGACTGCTGATGAATGTTTTTTTTTACACTACTGGTGCTTAGGATATGCATTATTGTCCTACATATATGACCCAAAGTCCAGTGATTTGAAGTAAGTTAAAACATTAAGTTTTTTTAATGACTTTC
>NC_056728.1:726872027-726897027 GCF_019279795.1 Protopterus annectens | reverse complement strand
AGCTTTAAGTTTCCTCCATAGGTTCATAGGTATTTACTAGGCTATTGATTCATGAGGAACCTTAGAAGTCAAGTTCTGCATTCCCATGAAGTTTTTAATCCTTGTATTTGTCTGACAGTTGTAATAGTGGGTTATAGCAGTAGTTCATGTGGTACAGGGCTTGATTCCTGTTGTGTGACCTTGAACAAGTTGTTTAATGAGACATTGCTTGGGGTTAACTGGGAATTTGGTCTAAGCTCTTTAATGGTTTCCTGGACTGCAAGCCAAGTAACCTCCTATAATCTACCTAAGTACAAATAATCCAGAGCTGGGCAAAACATTTACATGTTATCCCTGTCCATAAGGGACAAGTGTACTAAACCAGGGGTGAATTTGTGGTTACCAATCCATTCATCCAGATGTGTATATGGACAGAAAGACAATTCCAAAGAAGTGGTATTGTCTATTATACATATCTACCACCAACATGCTTTATTTATGTTGCAAAAGAGATTAAGATCTCTTGAGTGGGTGTTTATACCACCACTGGACGAACAGATGTGCAGTAAATCTGAGAGGATAAGTTCTTCTTTAGGCTCTGTATGTCAGGTGGAGATCTCCCTTAGTAGCCTGTATGATATTGAGCCGAGAGAAAAGGAATTGAGATAGTCAGTGTATTTTTATGGTTTAGGTCCTTGATTTTCTTAGCGAGAAAACAGTTCTTCAAGCTGTGTTAAGTGCTTGGACAAGTACATACTGAAGGGACATTTTACTCAATGGTCAGCCTAATAAATGCCAAATACAGTAGAATGATCACATCCCTGGACCTAGATGGTTCTAAATTACTACACCGAAAGATCAGAACAGCGAATGTATGTACATCGACACATTTACGTCGATGTACATACAGAGCGAAACACCTAAACAGCGAAAACCGGAACACCGAACGTGTTTCATAGCTAGCAGCATGATGGTGGGGATAAGGAAATATATCCTTTTCTCCACTGTAGTGTGGTCTCGGAGTTGGTATATTTAAGTAGGGGGGTGTGGGGGGGTAAAGCTTGCACCCCTGCAAATACTTTTAATGTAATATTTTAGTTTAGATTTTACCTACCTGTGTGGCGCATTATGATTATGAAACAGGTTCAGCGTTCTGGTTTTCGCTGTTTAGGTGTTTCGCTCAGTATGTACATTGATGTAAATGTGTCGATGTACATACATTCGCTGTTCTGATCTTTTGGTGTAGTCATATAGACCCGACCTAGATACCATACCCTTACTAATAACCTCACAATGAAAAAAAGGACTTTCTTGCAATAGTGAATACATTGCAATTGAAGGACAGTTTGTTTCCCACATAGGTTTCCAGGTCCCTACCTACCAAATCAATTTACAGAGGTGTGTTGTCAATGTGATAGTTGCAGAGACATCATGCTTGCCAAAGTGGGCAGTTATACATTTTTTGGCATTTAGTTTTAGTCCTTGGTTATGCCAGCTATTTGTCTTGGAAAAGCTGCCTTGAAGGATCCTAGTATCTTCTGGAAAGTTTATGATGACACCAAGTTTGCAATCATCTGCAAACTCAGTCAGCCATAAACCCTTAACATTAACTTTGACCTCTGAGAAATAAATACCAAAGAGGAATAGCACAAGGACTGAAGGCTGGGGTACACCTCTAGTGACACATCTTTGGAGAAGGTAAAGCTGCCTATCCTAATTTCCTTGGCTCTATTACTGCACCAGATTGCTATCTAGCAAGTTACACAGGAATTAATATTTAGTTGGGAGAGTTAATTAACAATACTTGAGGGTGGGATAGTGTCAAATGCCTTTGTGAGGTCTAGAAGTGCAGTGTATACTAGTTTTCGTAAAGCCATTGCTTCAGTAACATTCTTGAAGAAGATGACCAGATTAAGATGTCAGGATCCGGCCCTGACAAAACTTAACTGACTCATGCCAAGAGTTTGTATGTTACCTATGTCCTTATTTATTAATTCCATTCCAAGCAGTAAGCTTCTATAGGCAAACATGCTCCCTTCATTTTGTAAAGTTCAGTCATTATAAAACCAAGTGCCCTTGTTTCTGGTGAAGGTGATTTCCTTTTTATGACTATTGTTTAATTCAACAATAACCAACAACAAGTTAAATCCAGATTTTGACCTCTTAGAACATATCTACTTTATGTGAACTGAACTTTGACGCCCATCAAAATGGCATCAAAAGATACAGATTCTGCTGTGGTTGACTGTGCTGTAGTTTTGTTGGAAGAAGTGAATAAAGTGGAAAAGGAAATGCAAACAACTGATTTATAAGCTTTGTTGACTAATTGTTTCCCTTAACTTTACAGCAGATTGCCAAAAAGATATTGGTAGAGGTTCTGAGCTGACTATTAAATATCAATGTTTGTCCATGGAATCTATGTGAATAAGGTCAGTTGATCTTAAATGGAGGCTACAGCATCAACTCATTTACTACAGCTATGAACTTCTGTAACTGCCATGCAAGAAGTACCGTATGAGGAATCTGCAATGGTGGCTGAGGTGGCCCAACTTTTGGATGGAGCTTTGAACATACAACAAGATACTGGGGATTTGTGTAAGGTAACAACCTGAACTTGTATAAGGTAACAACCTGAACTTGCATGAGGAAACAACCTGAACTTGTATAAGGTAACTTGCATCAGGTAACAGCCTGAACTTGTACAAGGTAACAACCTGAACTTGTATAAGGTAACAACCTGAACTTGTATAAGGTAACAACCTGAACTTGCATGAGGAAACAACCTGAACTTGTATAAGATAACCTGAATTTTTATAAGATAACAACCGAAACATGTATAAGGTAACAACCTGAACTTATAGAAGATAACCTGAATTTTTATAAGATAACAACCTGAACTTGTATAAGGAAACAACCTAAATTTGTATAACAACCTGATCTTGTATAAGGTAACAACCTGAACTTGTATAACAACCTGATCTTGTATAAGGTAACAACCTGATCTTGTATAAGATAACCTGAATTTTTATAAGATAACAACCTGAACTTGTACAAGGAAACAACCTAAACATGTATAAACTACCAACCTGAACTTGCTGCAGAATTAACTAGTTTGGGTTGACAAATGTTTTCTGATTTTCTGTGGAAGGCAATGGATGCTGACATGATTATTTTCCCTTTTCAGCACAGAGATAATATATTTGACATTGTTAATGTCACACAAACAGTAGCAGATGATGCTACTCACAGGAACTCACTGTCTTTCGGGAGAAGCAGGAGTAAATGAGAGAAGTGAGAACATGACTAATACATGTTCTGGCCACAGACAAGCATAGAGTCAGTGATAATACAGAGGGTCTATATTACAACACTGAACTTTCAAAATGTCGAGTCTTCTAATATCGAACCCTATGAATCAAAAATTTAAAACATCGAACATTCAGAACAGTGAATTTTTTCCTAGGGAAAAAATTTGCTGTTCCAAAACACAAACACACAACACAAGCACACCAAACAAACATCAATCCGCACACATACACCTAAACTCTTACACCTAACCCTACACTAAACTATACATACACCACTAACTATCCACTTACCTTAACCCAAACCCTAACCCTAAGGTCCGTCACTATCGCACAGTCACCTCACCCACGCCCTAACCCTAACTCACCTACCCCACCCTAACCCTCACATCCACACAATCACACACTTACCTGACCCACACCCTAACCATAACTCACCCAACCCGCCCTAACCCTCACGTCCACACAATCGCATACTTACATGAACCCGATCCGTAACTTTCCACCACAGCGCTGAAAATACCAAAGCAACAGAAACAGAGAACCGAATTCTTTCCCTAGGAAAACAATAGTTTTTCTGTTTCTTCGATATCTTCAGCGTTCGCTGAAAATGGGTCGATATTAGAGCACTCAACATTTTGAACGTTCAGTGTTCTAATATAGACCCTAATACAGATGTATTAAACCTATGGTGAATTTGAGTTAGTAAGTGAGGATAGATTGCTAGGGGGATCTGTAATCAAGAAAACCTGAAAATATGCCTTGACATCTTAATAAATCTAAAATTAATGATCCCCTTACTTTTGAAAACAAAGATACTAACTGTTACCAATGTATAGCAATATCAAACTTTTGAAGATAAATATGGTGATGTTAAAATACATGTAAGACTTAATAAGTTTTGCATTGCTTCACCGAAGCACAAAGGCTTTCTTGCATCTTGACCAACTTAGACAATACATTTCACTTCAGAAAATACTCTTTTCACTAGGGCTGAAAAAAAAACAATTATACTGGAAGGTACATTAGTACCCTAAATTACTGGAATTGTACCTTATGCAAGAGTCAGCCGTCATATATGTTAAGAAGATATTACCATAGAATGAGAAATTTCAGAAGACAGTTTCCATTTGTCTTGAAAGGAAACTACTTTTGCTAGGAACATCTGTAGTGAGTTAGTAATATTTTTGAAATGTGTACTAATATTTGTAGTCCCATGTAAGCACTACTGCTGATCATGTTAGAAGACACTAATGACCAAGACTGAATGCCTGAAATGTGGTAATATAGCTTATTTTGGAAAACAGAAGCATAAGTAAAATGATGTGTGTACAATGGGCAGGAATGCTAAACCTGCTGGTACATTAGTCCTGTTATGGAATGCTTTGGTGGAGATCTTTCCTGACATTATGTTCTATTTGTGCTCTGATCATTTTATCTCATCTCAAGGAAACCTTCTCAGATTAACTCACCATATGGGCAAGAGAAATAAGTGTCCTGTGGAGGACCAAAGAGACGTTTTTTAGGCATGACCAGAATCATGTGAGCAAGGCTGAGTGCGGTACATGTATATGAATGCTTTAGTGTAGTCACATTTCTAGAGGAAGACAGCAGATTACAAAGAGGAATCCCACACAGACACTTGAGAAAACTGCTGACTTCATACAGAGAGTGATCGTTAGTCAGAAGTAAACCTTAAACTCTGAGCCACCATTCTATCAGCTATGGTCTACAAAAGATTGATGTGGAGCCTTCAAAGTCTGGTCATTTCAGCTACAGAAAATATTTAAGTGATCACTAAAGACATCTGCCAAGATGCTGAAAGCCTTCAGTTCTGCTGCCTTAAAGTGCTAGGTCCAGACAGCTATCCAGGACATCCTACTTCCTCCAAAAGTGAAGGAGTCACTACATTACGTTACCTTACCAGAGGCTGTAGGGATAAGAGACAATATTTGATAGGTGAAGTACCTTTTTTCTTCATTTAATAGAGATAATGAACTATTTACTCAGCCATCTATAGCTCTCTGACAGTACTGTATCTAAATAATAAGATTTGACTATTGCTTCATTTATTACCTATATGGAAAATCTTTACTAACACTGATAAGATGCAAGGCTTTTCTCAATATGTTAAACCTGAAACTGTAGTCTCAGTGTTTGACCCCACCCAAGGTAATTTATTGCATTTTTCTTTTGCCAAAACAAGGTTTTGCTTTCATTCTAGTATCATTATATATTGTGATCCATTTGAGAAAACCAACAAGTGCATTTTTGCACACATCTGCAGATACCTACTTGCAGAAGGTTTAGGTTAAGTTCTGAATGAAATGTAATGTATTACATCTTCCACTGAGATCTGAAACAACGTAGCAACCTATCTGCACTGGAAAGTGCAAGTAGTTGGTTTGAATTTTCTAAGACAATGTTCAGAAACAATAGTACTAACCTCTCGGGTGGTATGTATATCTGCATTGTGGAGTGCATGCTAATTATTTTTATTTTCCAAACAAGGACTCTTGAAGCTCACACGCTGTCTTACAGGCTGCAAGTTCATTACATGAGATGGATTTCCACCCAAAAATGTTCTTGTGTTTTACAGTATCTATGCCAAAGAACTTTGAAAGCCTGAAAACTGCCTCGGTTTAGAGAAGCAATTTCAAATGATCAAAGGTTATACTTGCAATGCAAAGCATGTTATCTTCCTTCAGCAAACCACCGGCTGACAAGTTCAGGCAAAGTGCAGAGAACGTTACATAACTGGTGTGCCTATGTTGTGGCTTTTAGCAGCACTTACTTAATCATGTACTAACAGGAAAAGCTGTTGTGAGCAGGTACTCAGTGGTTTGACATTTCTTCCATTTACTGATGTTGACATGAAACTGTCCAAGGTGTCAAAGCTGCTGGCCCTACTCCACTTGCTGAGTTGACGTTGTACTAACTAGCAACATTAACAAGGGCTGTTGTTCTGCACATTGCTCTGTAAAAACTGTAAACCTTCTACTGATCCAGTTTAAAAGCATTATTTTTTCACTTGCATTCTAGTGATGTCTCCAAGGGTTAAGAGTAGGGGAAGAGAGAAATTAAGGTGTCAAATAAAAAGAGATGAGAAGAAAAGAAAGATGAGAGAGGAGAAGTAAAATAGTCTTCAGTTTCCTGAAGAAGAGAACATAGTAGACAGAGGAGGCATTGTTAGAGCTGTTCAATCATTAACATGTTGTCAGGATTTGAAGCCGTGTGGGGGGAGGGGAGCCAGCCTGAGAAGATTCACCAGCAGAAAAAAAAGAACTGTTTAATATCACACTGACAGACGCAATAGTTGAGTAGGTATTGATGCAGGGAGCAAGTAAAATGTGTAATCATTACACAAGAAAGTATAAATGTGAAAGTTGTAACAGTAAGGGGAATGCTAACTTCTGACTGTACACATTAGTCTCAGAGGTAGGACAGGATAAGACAGGACTAGTATTTTGTTTGTTCTGTTACTTTCTCTACCATCTTTGTTCAGGTCCTCTCATTGCCAGTTAGAATGAACTCTTAATCCCTTTAGTACTGAACAGTTTCCAGAATGTTGGCTCTAAAGCCAACCATTTTTAGATGTTTTTGCTGTTAGTATATAAAAAGCTATGTCTCTAAAATACTTTGACATAGTCTAATAAAACTGAGAAAGGTACTAGGATGTGGAGCTAAAAATATCCTTAGACTGTTTCCCACCATGAAAGGCACTCAATCAGCTCCATACATCTCAACCTGCAGATATTGAAAATAGGAACAAAGATGCTTGAAAAATAAGAAATAAAAGATGGTCATCTAATTGGCATAAAATGTAAATACCAAATAGCACATAACTCTTCCCACTTCCAGTAGGAATGTGGGACACTACTCAGAAATGCATGTTTAAAAAACAGAGTGACAAAAATGATGGAAAAATATAAGCACATTATCAAAGAGACAGTGTAAAATCTGTAGACTTCAATGAACTGTATCACAGAATTCTAATTCACAAGGTCATTTACTTTTGCTTCAGAAAATCAGAGTAATAAGATGTGGTTTCCCTTTCTTTAGATTATTGTTGCCACTAGTATGTTAGTCATGTAATGAGATTTTCTGTGTAGTAGCTTCAAAAATCACCTGTGATGAGGGGAATTCAGAAAATTGTGTGAACAAGTAACTCAAGCCTGAAAATAGGGGCATACCTCAAAAATAGGGACATTATAAATCATGTCTGGAAATAAGAACATTCCTCCCAAATAGGGACAGTAGAGAGGTCTGATCAGCTCTATCTTACATACATACATGCACACATACATGAATAAATGCAAACATAACATACATATGTACACTTACTGGCAAGGAACCATGAAGGATCTGGAGAGCAGACCCACCATACTCAGTATACCCTACCTCCTATAAATTGTTGCATGACAACTTTAAGTATCTCTTGAGATAATGCTTCCCTGATTTTGGCAAAAAGGGTACTCCAATAAGACCAACTCTTTCCATTATCCAAGTCATCGTCCCAAGCTGCATTACAAAACTTATTTTGACACATCTGTCTGGAACATCATCCAGTGCCTTATTTAACCCCAATGACTGAGCAGAACTTCAACTTCCATGGCATAGTGTACCATGATCAGGTCACCGCATATTCTGTGACATGAAACACATTTAGCTTTATTAACCTGTTTTCATATGACTGGGACGATAAATCCTGAATAAATGTGTCCACATTCTTTTAATAATTTCCAGTCTGCCAGCCAAGTATCTCTTTGTGGATGAGCATATACCGTAAAATGGATCATACCAGATTTATATATATCTGGGGATCATCACAGACTCTGATCTAACCCGTGCAGTTTGGAGTACATATCTCATCAATTTGTGGGAATGCTACATACATTTGCAATGTGTGATTTAAAAGATAATGTAGCATCAATGATCACTCACAGGTATTTATATATTTGCACCTCACTGATATCTTTACCATTAAATGTAGAGGATCTAGGCATTTTAATTTTCCCAAAACACATAGGGGTTGACTTTCCAACATTACCTACAAGAGAAGTATGTCCACGTGTTAAAGACATCCTGTGATTTTGAACTCTGAAGTAACTGTGTTTGTTTTCAGAGTAGTTCTTATTCTTTTATTATTTATTATTAAATATATTTAAACCTATCTTTGTGGCTATTTGTGAGACATATTTAAGCTCTTAGGCTACTTGCATATGTATTTAGTGACACTATATAGGCCACTCATAAATATCCTTGCTTGGTCAGACTACCATTTGGATTATTAGTAACATTACACAGTAGGATTGGACACCCTTTGTAAGGGCCTTATAGTAGCTGATAAGTGGCTGGTGGCAGCTGGTACTACCTTATAATCTGGGCAGAAGGGGCATAGCTAGTAAACCTGTGCCAGCCTTCCCCAGGTGTATGTGTGTGTTTGTATATAAATCAAATCTCAAAGTGTGTAAGTGTCAGATACTTGGGCAGGGACACTAAGAACTGGTTGGTCAGAGAGGGTGCTGGAGGTCTTAGCTTGGCCACTCGGCTGAGATCTTAACTCTATAGCTGTGCCAGTGAGGAGTCTTATTGGGGGATCTGGAGAAAGAGGGAGAAACCAGTCCCAGACTGACTGTTATCTCTGTGTGCCCTTAAGGGAAATTGAACTTTACTGTGTGTGCACTTGTAATCTGTAAGCTACTTGTAACACTTATGTTATTTATTTAGCTACTTGCCAGAAGTGTTTGGGGTTTTATGTGGGTAAATCTACAAGATGGCTACATGATAGAATTATAGAGCATAGATCAGATATACGTAGAGGTGAAGACACTAATTCTTTTACAAGAGAATGATGACTCTCATCAATTTCTTTTTAGAGTCATAGATATCCTGCATTCAAACTCTAGATGTGGTGACCTAATTAATAAGTTAGACTTAAAAGCATATGAATGGATTGTTCATTTTCAGGCTGATATTTTTCTTGGTGATGTTTTACTAACAATTGTTGATATAATATTTTTTAAACTTTTTAAATCAATTGGTGTTTCCTGATAGGTTGGACTGTGTTATGTGATGTGTTTTTGAACGGTTTAAAAAGATGACTGTTTTTAACATTTTTTGTAAACACTGAGGAAGGACCATTTGTCCAAAAGCTTTGTGGTCTTTTATTAAACTTGCTCAATGTTGTGGAGTGTGCTTTTTCTTTGTCACTGGATTGTTTTGCTTGACTCCACTTTACCATTTTATTCACCTTCTTCATATGTACTTGTAATCTTCTCATTGTGTACGTCCCTCACTGTTGCCAGTGGTGAGGATTGAGGATCCTTGGTTACTGGGCCAGTGCAGTGGCATCAACTTTTTAACTTTATTTTTAATTTTTCTAGTAATACTGCTTTGTCAGAGATACTGGGTGAGCAAGTAGGTGTAATTAAGGAAATAATTTTTTTGACCTATGATACAGAATCAGAGTTGCGTAGACATAGTAAGACCTTGCTGAGTCTAATAATGGCTGCCAAAAAAGCAATTACTAGAAAATGTTAATCAATGTCTAAACCAACTTTACTACAAAGTAGAGACTATAGTATCAAAGATAAAACAACTATAATTGGGATCTTTAGAAAATGGTAGGATCTAATTACATATGAAAAATGGGAATTGTGGGAACAATACATACAGAGGAGGAACCATGTTTAAAATAAGGCAGGATTTGAATGAGCTATGTAATGTTTGACTGACAATGACTGGCTAGATTATAAGTGATGTATAATGTTTGCAACTACAATTGTGTCAGTATGGTTTGTAATGTATAATATTTGCAACTGAAATTGTGTTGGTATAGTTTGCTTTCATTTATATAAATGTAAGATTATCCATATGTGATAATTTAATACAGATGTTTCTTCTTTAAAAAAAGAAAGAGTGAACAGGTAAACTTTGTCTAAGAATGTGCAATATTTTAGGGAGAATGCTACTCTGAGGCTTGGCTGTAATTCCTTTAGTTGTTCTCCTATCTCCAAAGATAATGGAATAGCTGAATCTTTAACTTTAATGTAAAATGTTCTTTTTTGGTCATATTTTCTGCCACTGTACATAATAAAATGAAATTTCACTTTTATACAGGCATGCATAATGTAACAATATTTAAATGTTTGCAAAGAAAATGTAAGTTTCTATAAAAGATGAGTAAAGTTACTGACATAAATTTAAATATTTTCCAGACATCTACCATTAATTATTTAACTATAAGTATTTGTAACATTTGACCATAGATAATAGGTAAAATCTAGTAACCATCCTTGACCTATGCATTCCAGAGGATAGGGTGGCATTTCACTATTCCCCTATTCGAATAGTTAAAGTATTGGAGACTCTGAAACAGGGTTACAAAAAGTTCAGTAGAAACAGCAAGTAGATAATATATAGAACCGATAGCAAACCTAAATTAGCAGAAAAATAACTCTTCCTCCCATTTCAGTATATCAATGTAGAATATCAAGGGATGTGGGTCATTTAAAAAATTATCACTATTTCACTTCTTGTTGTAGCACTTATAGAAGGCAATTTGTTTAATCCTTGTACTTTTATCAAGTTTCACTAACTCACTTTTTACTTAAATAGTATTTTTAAAACCAAAAAATATTTTCTTGTCATGATCTAAATAAAGCAAGTAGTTTTGTCTGCTTAAAAAAGTGCATGTGCCACTTTATGCTAATGAAATTTAACTCTAGAGCAAACGTGACCATGGCACTTTTTGACTTGGTGCATTAATGTTAATGTAGTATAATACTCTATGAAAACAGCCAACAAAAATACTAGGGAAGACTGATGTGAATGATTAATTTTATTACTAAAAACAAACCATTAAGCATGTTCACTAAACATTAGGTCTTCATCAGGATAACTAACTGTCTACTTTTTATTGTGATGCAAAAAAAATTGTACAGTATTCAGGGTTATTTTGCATATAATTCTTAATTTGTGGTTTACTATACTCAGTGACTGTCATGTGATTCTTTTTATATTGGAAAGAACAACATACACCTTAAAAAAGGAATATATGAACATTGTTATGCTATTAAAAATAAAAATGATAAAATGCTTTATCAAAACATTCTATGACTTGTAAGAATTTTAAGAACTGTAATTTTACAGTAATTGACTGTGTTCCTAAGGATTTTAATGGTAATAGAGATGACGAATGATGAATTAGAATTTTTAAAAATTAAATGACAACTCATTTTAAATGCTTATGTAACCCCAGGACTTAATGGAATGGTTAATTATTCACTAGTGGTGAAAAGAAATAGGAACAAGACTTGTTGGCTGTTGGTGAAGCACCCACCAAGAGGAGAAAACGGTGAGAGAAGAAAGGAGCCACTTTTGAGATTTTAAGTATTTTCTTCAGATTATTTTGCTAAGTTTTTCTGCATACCCGCCTACTTTGAGCATTTTCTGGCTTGTTAAACCTGATGTCTGCATTGGTAACTGTATTTAGAACACAACCTAGAGCTGTTTACTGAATTTCCTGTTTGCACTTATTTTTAAAATCGTTTTTTTCTTAAAACTTGCATTTTATCTGTCTCTGGCCTAGCACTCAAGTGTGGGGTCATTTACTGCACTGTTATAACTTGTTGATACTTGTGAACCTCTGCTATCTTTAAAAAAAACAAAAAACAAAAAAATCTTACTTTTTTCCCACTTTTCTGAGATTTAAAAAAGTTCAGTTACAAGCTTGCTGTTCTGAACTGTTTGTAAGTTTCTTGGAGGCCATTTTTTGCTTGGGCTAATGGGAAGTCTCTCTGTTCATCAGTGGCAGTGATAAACATTGAGCAGCCTGCCTGCCCCTGTGGGAGTGGTTACTGCCTTGAAACTGTAGTTTTATTGGCCATTTTGGGTCAATTCCAAACTCCTTGAGCTTCCTCTCTTAAAACCTAATTGCCTCATGGTTTTGGCATCTTTTCAGACTTGTTGGCTGTTGGTGAAGCACCCACCAAGAGGAGAAAATGCTGAGAGAAGAAAGGAGCCACTTTTGAGATTTTAAGTATTTTCTTCAGATTATTTTGCTAAGTTTTTCTGCATAGCCACCTACTTTGAGCATTTTCTGGCTTGTTAAACTTGATTTCTGCATTGGTAACTGTATTTAGAACACAACCTAGAGCTGTTTACTGAATTTCCTGTTTGCACTTATTTTTAAAATCGTTTTTTTCTTAAAACTTGCATTTTATCTGTCTCTGGCCTAGCACTCAAGTGTGGGGTCATTTACTGCACTGTTATAACTTGTTGATACTTGTGAACCTCTGCTATCTTTAAAAAAAACAAAAATCAAAAAATCTTACTTTTTTCCCACTTTTCTGAGATTTAAAAAAGTTCAGTTACAAGCTTGCTGTTCTGAACTGTTTGTAAGTTTCTTGGAGGCCATTTTTTGCTTGGGCTAAAGGGAAGTCTCTCTGTTCATAAGTGGCAGTGATAAACATTGAGCAGCCTGTCTGCCCCTGTCGGAGTGGTTACTGCCTTGAAACTGTAGTTTTATTGGCCATTTTGGGTCAATTCCAAACTCCTTGAGCTTCCTCTCTTAAAACACTCTTTTGCGCGGTTTTGTGCATAGAGCAATAACGGGCAGCGCTGCCTAATTGGGTTTAAACTATTCCTGGCTCCATAAAGTCTGCTCTTCACTTTTTCCCTTAGAACTGCTCTATCTCTTAAATTAAACACCATATTCTCATTCTAAGGCCCTTCACTGGTCCAAATAAGTAATCTTACAAGTTAGCACTATTAAACCATAAGCACTATTTACTCTTATACTCTCTACAATTACCTTGTCCCCTATTGGACCATATTAATTCAGTTCCCTATATTACTCTAGCATGTCCAAAGGTCAGTCAATGGTTTCCTCTCCAGCCCAGCTGGTGAATCTGGGAATTTTGAGGCAATGTTACAACTGTCTCATGTACAAGGACAACCCTCTCCTCCTCTAAACAGGTTCAAATATATGTGAGAGATGCAACCATATAGCCAAACTGGAGGCTGAGCTCACTCATCTCAAAACAGGTATAACCAGTCAGGAGGAGAAGGTAACCTCACACAACACAATTCCAGTATCACATAGTCCCACCACATCAGCGAACCAAACACATAAATACCCTAAAACATACTCAGAGGCTCTAAATAAAAATCTACCTAAGCAACAGAGACCTCCAAAGCAGACATCCAAGCAAACGCCACCCCAAAACAAAACACGCACAACACATAGCCCACAAAGTCAGTGTGCCAAGCAGCCACAGCCCTTAAGGCTAAATAACGCACCTGATACTCTTGTAATAGGTGACTCTATTGTCAGACACACTGACATCCCACTCACCAGGCTGAACAAGGAGAAGGTCACAGTGAGCTGCCTGTCGGGTGCTAGGATCCGCCACATAACACAAGCACTCAGGTCACTCCAAAGCAAATACAAATATGACTCAGTCATTGTACATGCTGGTGTGAATGACCTGAGACGTACCTCCCTGGACTACATGAAAAGCCCAGGCCCTTATGACCCTGACCTTGAGCAGCATCTTACCCTCACCTAGAATGATGCCACAGTACAAAGACAAAATGATCGATTTTAACAATTGGCTAAAATTTTGGTGTCATTCAAAGGGGATCCAGTGTCTATCAGCCTGGGATGACATGCTCGACAAGCCACGTTGCTTCGCTAGGGACAGCTTGCACCTGTCACCACTGGGCTTTCGGATACTGGCAAAGGCTCTGGCCACCCCCATAGTGCCTTTTTTAGGCAAGGCACAAAAGTCAAACCCACCTCCATAGACAGCACAAGGTACAAGAAACTAAGGGTAATGCTGCTAAACGCCAGAAGTCTTAACCTCAAGATACATGCACTCAAAGCTCTCCTCAGTATGGAGAACATCGATATCTGTGCAGTGACAGAAACCTGGTTCAAGGCTCCAGAGAGCACCCCAGCACTACCAGGTTACACCTCATATCATGCTTTTCGGCCCCAAAACCCAGACCGAACCACAAAAGGAGGGGGAGTTTCCATATTTATCGAGGATATCCACACCTCCAGGTTAGTGGCATTGCATGAAGTATCGGAGACCATCCATGTGCAACTAACAGTGGGCAAAACTGCTTTTCAGTTTATAGCATCCTACAGACCACCCTCTCAAAGTCATGAATCCTACTCGGCTTTCCTGAAAACATTGGAGAACATGAAGATCTCTCCGAACACCATTATATTGGGTGACTTCAACTACCCAAACATAGACTGGGAGCACTACTCAAGCCCCAGCAACTTAGCCCAAAGGTTCCTGGAAATTATAAACTCAAATGCTATGGAACAACTAGTCACCACTCCCACAAGAGGGGATAACATACTAGACCTGATCATTACCAACATGGGGACTCTATGCTCCATACCAGAAGCATATCCTTCATTGGTAAGATCAGACCATAAATTAATTTCCCTGGATATCCACATCCCGACCCCACCCCCAGCCCAGAAAACCACAGTGAAAAACTTCTCAAAAGCGAACTTCTCACTTCTCAAAACCGAAATGAAATCTTTCAAGGCCCCAAGGCCAGTGGAAACTACGGCCCAAACTGCAGAATCCTATATAAACGCATTCTACGGACATCTCCAGGAATGCATGGATCAAGCTATCCCAAACAAAACCAAGACCCAATCATCCAAAGGCAGGCGTCCAGTCTGGTGGACCCTAGCCATAAATAGACTGTACAACAGAAGGAGGAAGATATTACATGATAGAGCAAAATCCCTAATAGGGAAGGCATCTCTGATCAGTACTAGCAAAAAATTACGATCCCTCATAAAATCCTCCAAGGCCAGCTTTGAGAGAAAAATTGCACAGGACACTAAAGACAATCATAAGGCTTTTTTCAGTTATGTTAGGAACCTGGGATGCAACTCCCAGATTTGTTCTGAGTTGATTCTAAATGACAAAAAATACACTGAACCCACAGACATCGCCAATATCCTGGCAGACAGGTTCAGTGCAAACTTCTCCCTCCCCCAAAAGAGCAAGTGTCTATCCCGGCAGGGGGCTGCCTCCCAAACATCTCTGATGCTCAGGTGAAGGCTGCCCTCTCCAAAGCAAAAAACACTGCTTCCAAGGGACCAGATGGCATCCAGGGTTGTGTCCTACATGAACTCCAAGAAGAACTAATCCCTCAAATAAAACAGCTGTACAATCTCAGCCTCACTACAGGATATGTGCCCACAGAATGGCATAGAGCAACAGTGGTCCCACTCCACAAAGGTGGAGCCTCCACGGACCCAGGAAACTATTGCCCCATAAGCCTGACTAGCTTAGTCTGCAAGGCTATGGAGAGGATCATCATGGAGCTCATAAACAAAGACATCAGGGACCTACAGACACTAGATCCTACCCAATTCGGCTTCATCAAGGGCAGATCCTGCCTTTTGAACCTGGTTGACTTCTTTGAAACAGTCACCAAAGCCATAGATGAAGGGAAGATAGTCCACACAGCCTATCTAGACCTAGCAAAGGCATTTGACACAATACCCCACGCGGGCATCATAGATAAGCTATCCAGCTTAAATATAAACCCCTATGTCACAAGATGGGTCGCAAACTGGCTCAAAGACAGAACCCAGAGAGTGAGAGTTGCTGGAGCCATGTCAGACTCGAAACCAGTCACAAGTGGTGTCCCACAAGGTTCTGTCCTGGGACCGCTCTTGTTCGGTATATACTTTTCCGAGGTACAGGCCAACGTGGGAGGACTATGGCTCACCAAGTTCGCAGATGACTGCAAACTGGGCGCCATAATTGACTCTCCAGCTGACACAAACATCTTTCAAAAAGGTCTCACAGAGATGGATAACTGGTGCCAGAGCCATGGTCTAAAGCTAAATGCCAAAAAGTGTATAGTCATACCCTTTGGCAAAAACAATGTGCCCACAAACTACCACATAGGTGGTAAACCATTAAGTACAGAGAAAGTAATTAGGGATCTGGGGACCCAAGTTGATAGCAATCTCTCCTTTGACAACCACATTGTCAAAGTGGTTAGAAAGACCTTCTACACGGCCCACCTCATCATGAAAGGATTCACATCTAGATCAAGAGAGGTAATCGTGCCCCTTTATTCATCCCTCATCAGGCCCATCATAGAATACAATGCCCCTTTTGGGATGTACCTTACCCGACACCTGCAGCAATTAGAAAGACCCCAAAAGTACCTCACCAAGAGGATCAAGGGACTCAAACAGATGCCATATGCTGCTCGGTTAAAAAAACTCCAGCTCTATTCAGTTGCATACCGCCTACTTCGAGGTGATCTATGCCTGACATATAAAACTATGTCCAATCCAGAATTAATGGACATGCTCCACCTCAGTAAATCTAAATCCCTTAGAGCCACATGCTCGAGGGACTTGAAACTCAGCACAGAAATAAATAGGACTTGCTGGAGGGACAGATTCATAACCCAGAGGCTCCCTTCGCTCTGGAATAGAATTCCAATTCATGTTAGGCAGAGCACCTCATTGAATCTCTTCAAGAAGAATCTTGATGAGTGGATGGGGGATCGTAGGTTTGTTCCGGGGATTACTTCCATGTCACTATTAGACAGAGGCACAGTAAACTAAACCGTAAAAAGGGCACAGTATACTCAAATCAAGGGGTGGCGTAAGCCAAACAAAATCGGGCTAGGCTTATAATTGCCCCAGGGCAGATAGCCTTGTATGAACCTATGAACCTATGAACCTATGAATAAGTCATTTGGTACCAATTATGTAATTATGTGATTAGGTTAATTTGTTTAAAAAGGACCGTGTTGTGAAAGTTAGTTATTCTGATGAAGACCTAGTGTTTGGTTGAAAGTTCTTAACAGTTTGTTTTTTTGTAATAAAATTATTTATTCATGTCAGCCTCCCCTTGTATCTTCATTAGTTGTTTTTGCTGAATTTTTTATACAACCTTATAGCCTCCTTCTGTGGATTTTGGATTTGTTAATGCTTTGTGAAGCTTACAAAAAGATGTTTTATTAGCACAACTAAGACAACAAAAGAGAAGCAAAATATATTAGAAAAAATGCATCACCCATAAGAATGAAAAAAAAACTAAAAAAAATAGCTACACAATAACTGAATAATTGCAGAAACATATCAGTCATTGCATATACTGTTTCCTTCATGCTGGTGAAAACAAATTTTAACAATAGTAAGATGCTGAAAGTTATTACTTTAGTCTGTCCTTCTTGCATTCAAGTCAGTCTCCTTTATACAAGACTTTATGGGAAAAACATTTAAATTGTGCTGACTTTCCCTACCCCTGGAAAGAAACATTTGTACCTAGTAGTAAACATGTAGTAAATAAACAAATTGGAAAAATGAAAACAGGTGACGTTTGCTCATACTAATTTTGAGTTTGGCAGGGAAAATCAGCATAATTTGAATGTTTTCCAATAAAGTCTTACTTGAAGAAAAGAAAAGTGATACTTCTTTCCAGCTTTAGGGAGAAAATCAGCAAAGATTAAAATAAATGCATTTTCTGTATATAATCATGTAACCTTAAGAGCAGATGAAAAAATATAATTTAATTTCTCTTTTTTTTAGTTGACTATAATTGACTGTACCATGATGTGGCCATTAGCAGATGACAAGAGTACAGGGTTTGAATCTTTCTACCTTCGTTTACCTATTGTGTGACCTTAACATAGTACTTTGGAGAAACTGGAAATTTGGGGCAGGCTTCTTAGTGGTCTCCTGGACTGTATGCTGATTAACCACCTATAAATCTATGGTTGAAAGAGAAATCCTTCATAGTTTAGAATGTGAGGTAAAAACAGTCAGTCATAATGTACTAGATGTTTCTTCATTTGAAACATTTTCACTTGGTCAGTACTGTGTATATGTTAGCTTCCAGACCCACTATGAAGACTGACTTTATTTGCAATCCCCTGGAGTAGTGACAATCACATCATGAGCTAATATCGTCCTTTACAAATACGAAAATCATTTTATTCATAATAATAGTGCTTTTAGCACTGACTTGCTCTTCTATACACTTGCGGTGCATGACATTTTTCAGTAGTAATGCTTTCTTTATCTTTCATGACTTTAGGGCCTTATATTGTTATCTTTTTCTCATTTATCATGAAAAGTAGCTTCTCCTGACCACTGCCTAGCTGACTGATGACCCATAACCTTGCCTTTGCAAATACTAAGGATATGTGTGGCAGTATTTAAAACGTACCCCATTTGTTTTTTACTATGTGACATAGCACTCTGTAACATTAGGATATGATACCTCTGCTAAAAACCGTGTTACAATGAAAACACTTTTTGTTTCTGTTAACATTGCCCATTAATCATCACTACTTCAAATGGACTCAACCTTTAAAGCTTTAGTTTGCACATTCATACCTTATCATCCCCATAAAATATAGATAATATTTCTCACTTTGGATTTTTACCTCTGCCTATGGACTCTATATGAAGTATAAATACCATAATTAGGATGATAGGCCTTTCCCCAGTGTTCATTAAATGAAGGTAGCATTAACGCTTACCAGAGGCCTAGCACTTCTAACTAGAACATTTTTCTCTTTTTGTATTTGGGCCCTGTGGTTGTCCTTCTGAAGTAGCTTCCATGGTGCTTAACTTCTTGGTACTTACATGTGTCAGCATCCCCATACTTCATTTATAGTTTGCCTGTGTATAAGACAAAGGAACTATATAGATTGCACTGAATGTGAATGCTGTTTTTTCTATTACTTAAAAACCTACCTGTGACCAGTCCCAGAAATGCTGGCATCTAGCGCTTCTGCTGATCCATATACTGTACTACAGCCATCTAGTACCTACAAAGCAGACTATAATTACCATGTGTTATGTTGGCCTACTGTACAACAATAAACTAAGTTGTCACAGTGTTTTATATGAGGATCTGTGTCATCCTGAGGCACTGTTATACATTTATCTCAAATAACTGTATCTTGCCTCTCTTCTAGTATCTGTGCATTTGTCCATTGAAATATACAATCTGTGTCCTGCATTCATGTTGCCCCTAGCAGTCACCGCACCAGTTATGAATTCTTTGATGAAATGACAAATAAATGAGTTTTTTACTTAATACAACAGAGAATATTGTGGAAGCTGTGTAACCCTGCAACATTTAACAAAATTTAAATTCACATGCTTCATTTTTTCCTCTGCTTTAGTCTGCCTTACCTATTTTTTATATCTTTTACCACATTTTCTTCACATAGCTGCTGTATGCTCAAGTCACTATAATCTGAAATTGTTACCATACAAGTGTAAACAGTGAAAGGTGTCATATTATCTGAAATGTAATAGTACACCTGTATAACTAGTGCTAAAACTACATTCAGTGACAATACTTTCAGGAAATAGTCCTCGACATTGTGAGTCACCAAACTTCTCCACCAACCCACACTAACTATACTGTATCTGACACTATGACTTCATAATATGCAGAAAGGTGCTTTAGGGGAGGGAGGCTTTACCTCATTTAAACTGCAAGCCCACTCAAACTGCAGGGTAGGAAATGAAGCGCATGGATTTGTACTTTTGCTTACCCCTAAAGTGAGCAATTGTATTCAATAAATTCAACATAAACAAATTAATGCTGTACAAGTTAATGGCTGACTTGTTTCAAGCATATATTGTACAGCAAGTTAGTGACTGACATGGTTCTAGGGTATACATTCATGTATACATTTTTCAGATTGCAGAACAATAAAATAATAACTTGAAACTAGAATATATAAAAATTTAAAATCAAAATAAAGACTGAATATGATAGAAAAAACTAGTAAGGACTTTACAACACTACTTTCATAGTGATATCTTCCAAAATTTTGGAGGGGTCAAATCTCCCTGTAGATGTCTTTTTTTTGGGGGGGGGGGGCTGCTTCACTGCATCACATTACCTATTCACTCTAACTCCAGTGTTAGATGTCATCAGAGATGGGAATTTAACTGGATTTCTGCATCTTCTTATAATCTAATGTATAAAAAATTGCCTTTAATCTTTAAGGTTGTGTGACATCAGAGTTGGTACATTTAAAGGCAGGAGGTTAGGGTTAATCCATAAACATGAGGTGCAGAGGGACCTAACCCCTATACAAATAATCTTTACATAGTGTAGCTTTCTATTTTATGCTTTTTGTTTTTAAATATAAACTTGGGTTTTACATTTGTATATTACTATGTTGCATAATGTATTTACTCTCCATCTGGGCAAATATTTACAAACGTATTGGTAATCACTTTAACTTATGTTTCTTTAAGTTAAAACCTTCATTTTTTATTTATAAAGCTGATACTACTTCTTTTTAAATTTGCCTTGCATAGCACTAGTATGTCTTTTTTTCATGATGTCAAACACAAAGGAGTTAATAAAAAGAAATATACTGCAATGTAGGTATCATTTTTTTACTATACTGAAAAGAACCACCAGGTTGCAATTGTTTTATTTAAGGAAACTAGTAATAGCAAAGTGACTATAATGTACGTCACTGTTTTACTATTTATTAAAATATCACAAATAAGCAACAGAATTAGTCAAAGACACTATTGATGTGTCACTCTGATACTCTGATAATTATCAGTCATTATGCTAGTTGCTTAATTAAATTCTGTAAATACAGTCGGGGGTCCAGTGGGTTACACATAACATGCAATTAATATATTCTGGGGGAGAATTCAAGATACTGTATTTCAGTTTTGTACAGATGTGATATTTGAAAGTCCATGACACCCAATGTGAGATTCATAATTTGAGTATATCTAGTATACAAATAGCTGTACTACCCTCTGTAACCATATGGAACACTATCAGCAGAGAAATTGTCAGTAAATTACCAGATGCTCAGCACTTTATAGATAGTTCCAAAATACTTCATAGATATGGTGTATTAGTGTTTGAAGTATTGTTCAAAGAGAAAGAAGAGGCTTCTGTCTTCATATGCTTAAGAAGTCATCAAGTCATTTCCTCCTCGCTGTTTGCGTCTGTCTCCGAAAATGTAAACAAACGGACAAATTGGTATCACTATTAGCTTTACCCGCATCACCTCATGCAACAGCTGCTCGACAATATTTACTTGTATTGAACAAGCTTGAGTAATTACATATTGTTTAACAAGTGCTCAAGCTGGTTAGCCATATGAGCAGATCTTTATGTTTCAAATAAACATTTTTTGTAGGGGCAAGTCCCCATACACCCATAAATGGAAAGCAAGCCCTCACACTCCCCATCCTTAATTATTCTAAGGTTATTGCATCTCAGAGAAAGAGAACTCACTGATAGGCAGTGTAAATCCTGCCTTTATTTGACATGCTACGAGACTTTACCAGCCATTAAAGAAACATATGCAAGGAAAAAACATCTCAGCCATATGTGCCTCACTCAATAAAAGAATACCTACTGATACAATTGAGCAGGCAAGCACAAGTAACTGAATTACAAGCACTTCAGATATCAGCAACCGAGTGCAAATCTTATTATTATTCTAAATTAGTATGTTTTATTCACCAGCTACAGTATGCCAAAATACAAAGCTGTACAAATTACCCAGATTATTAGGAGTGTCAGGAACTTGGGAGATGGCAGTAGTGGTGCCACCCACAAAGGCCACAAAGCTTGCTGCTACCAATGTGCCACAGAATCAAATACTACTCCAATAAGAGATTCTCATATGGGAAGGGAACTGATTCTGTGCTGAGGACAATGGAGTAGTAGTCAAGTCTGCAAACATGGCCTGATAATAAACTGGTAGCTTAGCCCAAAACAGGTGGTCATGGTCTGTATAACAGCCACCAGATAAATAAATTATATTTTTGTATCTTTTACTACAGGCAAATAAAAAAGACAGCCACACTATTTTAACACTTAGGAAACTAAGTAAGAAAGTGCAATATATACAAATTATGCAATATTTTGTTGAGGTATGTCAGAAAGAAATAGTACAAAAGCTTTTAAACAAAATAACCTCTCTCTAGCTGAGACTGCAACATGATGATATTCTTAGACAGCATGTTCCCCTCTTTACGCTATAACAAAACATGTTCACATGGATGAAGATAACCACAAATAAAATACATGAAGTTCCGAATATGCTTTTTTATTTCTCAGATAGCTGTTAGGTTATACCATAGGCCATCCTTTTCTCCCTTGCACCACCTTGCTCATGTGTGCTAGCCCTAGCAGTATCCCAGCCTCCCGCTCCTAACCCTAACCCTACATGTTATGCTACTAAAAACCCTTTCCCTAACAGTACCACTAACCAAGACAAAAGGATATAGAACACACACAACACCAAACAGGCACAACACTAAATGTGTCCCCCGTCCCCCTTACTTAAGCCTAACTCCAATCCTAACCCATGAACACTCACACATTTACAGTACTCATTATGGTATAATCTTGCACAGTCTAATAATTCCACCTTTTCTGTGAAATATTTGTTTTCCTGCACAATCCTTTATACATACACTACATAAAGCTTGAATTCAACCAAATGTGATTCACACAAATGAGCAAACACACACCCACAAATGAGTTACCGAGTTGTCAACCACAAGAATGGCAACTATATATATATATATATATATATATATATATATATATATATATATATATTTCAGTGCAATGAAAAAGTATTTGCCCCTTACTGATTTTTTTATTTTTTGCATGTTTGTCACACTTAAATGTTTCATCAAACAAATGTAAATATTAGACAAAGATAACAGAAGTAAACACAAAATTCAGTTTTTAAGTGATGATTTTATTTATTAAGAAAAAAAAAATATCCAAACCTACATGGCCCTATGTGAAAAAGTAATTGCCCCCTAAACCTAATAACCGGTTGTGCTACCATTAGCAGCAACAATGGGTCTACATTAGAACATCGAAGTTTCAAAACTTTGAATGTTCTAATATTGAACCCTATTCAGCGAAAACTGAAAATATCGAAGCAATAGAAAACCAAATTTTTTTCCTAGGGAAAGAATTTGGTTGTCCATTTCTGTTGCTTCTGCATTTTCAGTGCTGTGGTGGAAAGTTACTGGTCAGGTTCAGGTCAGTGTGCGATTGAGTGCGGGTTACGGTAGTTAGGGTTAGGGTGCGGGTTAGGTATGTGTGCGATTGTGTGGACATGAGGGTTAGGGCGGGTTAGGTGAGTTAGGGTTAGGGTGCAGTTCAGGTATGTGTGTGATTGTGTGGACGTGAGGGTTAAGGTGGGTTAGGTGAGTTAGGGTTAGGGCGCAGGTCAGGTAAGTGTGCGATTGTGTGGATGTGAGAGTTAGGGTGGGGTAGGTGAGTTAGGATTAGGGAGCGGGTGAGGTGAGTGTGCGATAGTGATGGACCTTAGGGTTAGGGTTTGGGTTAAGGTAAGGGGATAGTTAGTGGTGTGTGTATAGTTTAGTGTAGGGTTAGGTGTAAGATTTTAGGTGTATGTGTGTGGATTGCTGTTTGTTTGGTGTGCTTGTGTTGTGTGTATGTGTTTTGGAACAGCAAATTTTTTCCCTAGAAAAAAATTTGTTGTTCTGTATGTTCGATGTTTTCATTGGGTTTGATATTAGAACATTCGAAGTTTTGAAACTTCGATGTCCTAATATAGACCCGCAACAACTGCAATCAAGCATTTGCGATAGCTGGCAATGAGTCTTTCACATCGCTGTTGAGGAATTTTGGCCCACTCTTCTTTGCAGAATTGTTTTAATTCAGCCATATTGGACCATTTCTGAGCATGAACTGCCTTTTTAAGGTCATGCCACAGCATCTCAATTGGATTCAAGTCCGGACTTTGACTAGGCCACTCCAAAACCTTCATTTTGTTTTTTTAAGCCATTCAGAGGTGGACTTGCTGGTGTGTTTTGGATCACTGTCTTGCTGCAGAACCTAAATGTGCTTCAGCTTGAAGTCACAAACTGATGGCTGGACATTCTCCTTCAGGATTTTTTGATTCCATCAATCACAGCAAGTTGTCCAGGTCCAGAAGTAGCAAAACAGCCCCAGACCATCACACTACCACCATTATGTTTGATTGTTGGCATGATGTTCATTTTCTGAAATGCTGTGTTACTTTTATGCCAGATGTAATGGGACACACACCTCCCAAAAAGTTCACCTTTTGTTTTGTCAGTCCACAGAATATTTTCACAAAAGTCATGGGGATCATAAAGATGTTTTTTGGCAAAAATGAGATGAGCCTTTATGTTCTTTTTGGTAAGCAGTGGTTTTTGCCTTGGAACTCTGCCATGCATGCCGTTTGTGCCCAGTCTCTTTCTTATGGTTGGGTCATGAACACTGACTTTAACTGAGGCAAGTGAGGCCTGCAGTTTTTTAGATGCTGTTCTGAATTATTTTGTGACCTCTTGGATGAGTCGTCACTACGCTCTTGGGGTAATTTGTGTAGGCCGGCCACCCCTGGAAAGGTTCACCACTGTTTCATGTTTTCTCCATTTGTGGATAATGGCTCTCACCATGGTTCACTGGAGTCCCAAAACTTTAGAAATGGCTTTGTAACCTTTTTCAGACCAGTTGATGTCAATTACTTTGTTTCTCATCTGTTCCGGAATTTCGTTAGATCGTGGCATGATGTCTTCCTTTCTTGGATCTTTTGGCCTACTTCACTTTGTCTGACAGGTTCTGTTTAAGAGATCTTTTCATTCAACAGGTTTGGCAGTAATCAGGCCTGGGTGT